>NC_057801.1:407645982-407882609 GCF_018294505.1 Triticum aestivum
TCGATAGGATTTTTACAAACTTAGGCGAGTGCTTGGACTGCAGCTAAGCCCCCGAGTGGAAGGCTGGCTTACCACTCGGTAGGATTTTGATAAACTTAGGCGAGCACGAAGCTGCAGCTAAGCCCCCGAGTGAGAGGATTGCCCTTCACTCGGTAGGATTTTTATAACTTAGGCGAGCACGAGGTCGCAGCTAAGCCTCCGAGTGGAAGGCTGGCTTACCACTCGGTAGGATTTTGATAAACTTAGGCGAGTCCTTGGACTGCAGCTAAGCCCCCGAGTGGAAGGCTGGCTTACCACTCGGTAGGATTTTGGTAAACTTAGGCGAAACGGATTCGCAGCTAAGCCTCCGAGTGTGAGTCTGGCTCACCACTCGATAGGATTTTTACAAACTTAGGCGAAACGGATTCGCGGCTAAGCCACCCACTGAGGGGGTGTTTTTATGTGGACAAAAATAAAAAGTGATGACACAATTATTTCTAAACCCATGAACTACAGAAGTACTTTATTGCAACTCATCCGAGTGATAAAACTTAAGTGTAAAATGGGCGGAGTAGCTCCGCGTTCCAAGCTCGGGGCTCGTCGATATTATGCTCGACGTTGTAAAGACGGTACGCCCCGTTGTGGAGAACCTTGGTGACGATGAAGGGGCCTTCCCAAGAAGGAGCAAGCTTGCGTGGTTTGTGCTGATCCACTCGGAGAACCAAATCCCCTTCCTGGAAGGCTCGACCTCTCACATTTCGGGCGTGGAAACGGCGCAGATCTTGTTGGTAGATGGTTGAGCGGATCAGAGCCATCTCCCTTTCTTCCTCCAAAAGGTCGACTGCGTCCTGCCGCGCTTGTTCAGCTTCTGCTTCGTTATAGATTTCGACTCGAGGAGCATTATGCAGAAGATCACTCGGTAAGACTGCTTCAGCTCCATAGACCAAGAAGAATGGAGTTCTTCCGGTCGACCGATTAGGCGTGGTCCGCAGTCCCCAGAGTACAGATGGAAGTTCGTCGACCCAAGCTCCAGCCGCGTGTTTGAGATCACGCATCAGTCGAGGCTTCAGTCCCTTGAGAATCAGTCCATTAGCTCGCTCTGCTTGTCCATTCGACTGCGGATGAGCGACTGATGCGTAGTCGACCCGTGTGCCCTGGGAGTTGCAGAAGGTTCTGAATTCCTCTGAGTCAAAGTTCGACCCATTATCCGTAATGATGCTGTGTGGGACTCCATATCTGAATATTAGTTCCCTGATGAAGCTAACAGCAGTACCGGTGTCGAGGCTCTTGATTGGTTTAGCCTCGATCCACTTGGTGAACTTGTCGACTGCCACCAGTACATGCGTGAAGCCACTTCGTCCTGTTCTCAAAGGACCGACCATGTCCAGCCCCCAAACTGCAAAAGGCCAGACGAGTGGGATGGTCTTCAAAGCTGACGCAGGTTTGTGCGACATATTCGAGTAGAACTGACATCCCTCGCACTTATCCACTATCTCCTTTGCCATCTCATTCGCCTTGGGCCAGTAAAATCCGGCTCGGTATGCTTTGGCCACGATGGTCCGGGAGGACGCATGATGACCACAGGTCCCCGAGTGAATATCATTGAGGATGAGTCGACCTTCTTCTGGTGTTATGCACTTCTGACCGACTCCAGTCGTGCTCTCTCTGTATAATTGTCCTTTGATGACGGTAAAGGCCTTAGATCGACGGACGATCTGTCGAGCCTCTTCCTCATCCTCCGGAAGCTCTTTCCTCAAGATATATGCGACATACGGGATCGTCCAGTCGGGAATGACTACCAAAACCTCCATGATCAAGTCGACCACCGCTGGGACTTCAACTTCAGTCGGATCTGTGGCACTCTTGGGCTGCGGAGTTTCTTCGGTGAAAGGATCTTCTTTGACTGACGGAGTATGTATATGCTCCAAGAACACACCACTCGGAATGGCTTCTCTCTTGGAACCTATCTTTGCTAGATCATCAGCTGCTTGATTTTTCAGTCGGGGTATATGATGGAGCTCCAACCCCTCGAACTTTTTCTCCAGCTTCCTCACTGCACTGCAGTATCCAGTCATGGCTGGGCTTCTCACGTCCCACTCTTTCATCACCTGATTGACCACTAAATCCGAGTCGCCATAGACCATTAGGCGACGGACGCCGAGTGAAATGGCCATGCGCAACCCATATAGGAGGGCCTCATATTCTGCCTCATTGTTGGAGGAATCAAAGTGAATCTGGAGCACATACCTGAGCTTATCTCCTCTGGGGGAAACCAGGACAACCCCAGCACCGGAACCATTCAACATCTTAGAACCATCGAAAAACATGGTCCAATGCTCCGAGTGAACTTCAGTCGGCTGCTGCTGTTCGATCCACTCGGCGAGGAAATCTGCTATTGCCTGGGACTTAATGGCTTTCTTTGCCTCAAACTTGATATCAAGGGGAAGAAGTTCAATCGCCCATTTGGCCACTCGACCAGTTGCATCTCTGTTGTGCAAAATCTCTGATAGTGGAGCGTCGCTGACGACTGTGATTGAATGGTCAGAGAAATAATGAGCAACCTTCTTTGTGGTCATGTATATTCCATACACAAGCTTCTGATAATGAGGATATCTCTGCTTGGATGGAGTCAAGACTTCAGACAAATAATACACTGGGCGCTGAACTTTGAGAGCTTTTCCTTCTTCTTCCCGCTCGACCGTTAGCACAGTACTGACAACCTGTCCTGTGGCTGCGATGTAGAGCAACAGAGGCTCTTTGCTGATTGGAGCGGCAAGCACCGGCTGGGTGGAGAGCAGAGCTTTTAGCTCGGCAAACGCTGCATCAGCTTCTGGAGTCCACTCGAACTTGTCAGCCTTCTTCATCAGTCGGTAAAGAGGCAATGCCTTTTCACCGAGTCGTGAGATGAATCGACTTAATGCGGCCAAGCATCCAGTAAGCTTCTGGACATCGTGCACTCGCACAGGGCGTTTCATTTGGAGAATAGTGCCAATTTTTTCTGGGTTGGCGTCGATTCCCTGTTCGGAAACGAGAAAACCGAGTAACTTGCCACCAGGAACTCCAAATGTGCACTTTGATGGATTGAGCTTGATATCATACCTTCTGAGGTTGGCAAATGTTTCGGCGAGGTCAGCGAGCAGGTCGGAACCTTTTCGTGACTTGACAACAATATCATCCATATAAGCTTCCACATTCCGACTGATTTGAGTGAGTAGACACTTCTGGATCATTCGCATAAATGTGGCTCCGGCATTCTTGAGGCCGAATGGCATGGTGATATAGCAGAAGCACCCGAATGGAGTGATGAAAGCTGTTTTTACTTCATCGGGCCCATACAGACGGATCTGGTGGTACCCGGAGTAAGCATCTAAAAAAGACAACCTCTCGCATCCCGCGGTCGAGTCAACAATTTGATCTATGCGAGGGAGAGGAAAGTGATCTTTCGGGCAGGCCTGGTTGATGTGCTTGAAATCAATGCACATTCGGAGCGATTTGTCCTTCTTAGGAACCATGACGACATTAGCGAGCCACTCGGAGTGGAATATCTCTCGGATAAATCCTGCCGCCAACAGTCGAGCCACTTCTTCACCGATGGCCTTTCTCTTCTGGACGGCGGACCGCCGAAGATGCTCTTTGACTGGTTTCGCAGACTTGTCGACTCTTAGGCGATGCTCAGCCAGTCCCCTGGGAACACCTGGCATGTCAGCGGGCTTCCATGCAAAAATGTCCCAGTTCTCACGGAGGAACTGGATGAGCGCTTCTTCCTATTTTGGGTCAAGTGTTGTGGAGATGCGGGTCGGAGCTGCTTCGGGGTCGGTCGGGTGAATGTGAACAGGCTTCGTCTCACCGGACGACTGGAATGCAGATTCTGTGGCGGGCTTCTTGGATCGCAGCAAGTCACTCGGATCTGCGTTTTGCTTGTATTCTTCGAACTCGACCGCTGTCACTTGGGAATCGGCAATCTTGGAGCCCTTCTGAAAGCACTCCTCCGCCTTTTTCCTATCGCCGGTGACAGTGATCACACCTTTGGGACCGGGCATCTTCAATTTGAGGTACACGTAACATGGTCGAGCCATGAACCGTGCATAGGCTGGTCTCCCCAAAATGGCATGGTATGCACTTTGAAAATCCACGACCTCAAACGTCAACTTTTCTTTGCGGAAATGCTTTGAATCGCCAAACACTACGTCCAAAGCTATCTGGCCGAGTGACTCGGCCTTCTTCCCTGGTATAACTCCATGGAAGCTCATGTTACTAGTGCTCAGTCGGGACATCGGAATGCCCATACCTTTCAACGTGTCTGCATATAACAGATTCAGCCCACTTCCACCGTCCATCAGCACCTTTGTCAGTCGAGTGCCTTCGACAACTGGATCGACCACCAAAGCTTGCCTCCCAGGGGTGGCAATATGAGTCGGGTGATCAGATTGGTCGAATGTGATGGGTGTTTGAGACCACTTCAGATAATTTGTCTTTGCTGGGGCAACCATGTTAACCTCTCGGTTAATCACTTTCAGTCGACTTCTGCTTTCCACATCTGCGAAGATCATCAGAGTGGAGTTGATATGCGGATATCCTCCCTCACTGTCCTCTTTGTCTTCGGCTTTGTCCGACTCCTTCTCCTTGTCCTTAGACTGTTTTCCCTGAAACTGCTGGATCAGGAGTCGACATTGGCGAGTGGTGTGCTTTGGGTAAATGATATTCCCCTCTTCATCTTTCTTCGTGTGGATGTGGCACGGCATATCCATCACGTCGTTCCCTTCTTTATCCTTCACCTTCTTGGGGTTCCAGGATCCTTTTGGTTTCCCCTTAGACTTTCCTTGAGTCACGGCCAGAGCCTCTCTAGGAGCTGCCGGTTCAGCCTTCCGCTTCTGTTTCCGACTGGTGTTTCCTTTTTCCTACTGACTCGGCTTGTGCTTGCCGCTTCGGAGTCGGTCTTCTTCTTTGCCGTTGGCGTACTTGGTAGCAATCTCCATCATCCGACTCAAGGTCATGTCACCGGTTCGACCAAATTTCAAACTCAGTTCTCTGTTCTTGACACCATCTTTGAAGGCGCATACTGCCTGATGGTCAGAGACATTTTCCACAGTGTGGTGCAAAGTGATCCACCTCTGAATATACTCTCTTAGAGTCTCATTGGTTTTCTGCACACAGACTTGCAACTCTGTCAATCCCGCTGGTCGCTTGCAAGTCCCTTCAAACGTTCTGACGAACACTCGGGACAGATCTTCCCAAGTGTAAATGCTGCTAGGAGGCAATTGAGTCAACCATGCCCTGGCAGAACCTTCCAACATGAGGGGCAAATGCTTCATGGCTACATCGTCGTTCCCACCACCGATCTGAACTGCCACTCGGTAGTCTTCAAGCCAAGTTTCAGGCTTAGACTCACCAGTGAACTTGCTGACTCCTGTTGCCAACCTGAAATTGGGGGGGATAACTGCGGCTCTGATAGCTCTGCTGAAACATTCAGGACCAGAAACATGTACTCGACTGCTCGTGGGCACATCTCTGTCGAGTGTGCCTCGATGGGCTCTGTTCCGGTCGACCAACCCTTGCACGATAATGGATCGCGCGTCGAAGCCTGGCTCTCTGGGGTCAACTGGAACCCTACGCCCTGTACTGTACTGACGCCTATCATCTGGCTGCCGAGGAGAGTAAGACCCACCCCTCGGAGGGGAATAGGGCACTCGACGCCTATCATCTCGGTCGAGTCTGTCGCCATATTGATCTCGCCGATTCTCACGCCCTTCGCGCCGCGGAGGCGATCTGGGGCTGTGAGCCGACTGAACCGTATTCACAGTGACAGATCGACTGTGAATTCTGTTGCGCGACTAAGACACGGCTGAATTCTGATCTCCTGCTGCCCGGAGCAGATCCTTGATCTGCAGCAAACCTCTGCCAGCTTCTGACTGCGAAGGCTGAATGGACTCTGCTATACGGGTCGCAGCTGCTAAATTCTGAATTGGGGTTCGATATACCTGAGTCGGCGGGAAGAGTTGACGTCGACTGGTGTCGGGAACTCGTTGCCGCGCGCGCTCGTCGAGTGCTCGCTGAAGGTTCTCCAGTCGAGTGCGCTCGGCCAAATTGGCCAGACGCGCCTCCTCCAAGGCACGAGCCTCGGGGGTTTCTCCTGCGATGGGAATACGCAGGGGATCCTCGTTCCTGCGGCGAAGCTCTTCTCTTTGCAGAGAGTCGAGTGGCTCGGGCTGGTACTCTTCGTAGCCTCGAGCAGGGTCGCCGCCGTCGCCTGCTCCACCACCGCGGGCGAAGCCAGGAGGGCTGTGGGGCCCGTCGACCATCAAGATTTCTGCCGCTGGATCACTGCTTCCGCACTCGGATGCAGTCTCTCCGGAGCCAGTCGACTGATCGAACAAGCCGTAGAGAGATTCGTTGGGCTCGATTGCCGCAACTTGTGTAGTGGCCGACTGGCGAGCCACCGCGTGACTCACCCATCGCTGAAGCCTCGACCGGCCTGAGCGCTTGCGCTGGCGGGAGACCGGGAGGGTGGAAGACGGAGGAGCCGACCGATACTGGGTCGATGGTTGCCGCAGCAGAACGCCGCGGACACATGCGCGAAAATGCGTCGCACCGCGGACGGGGAGCGCATCTACGTCGAGTGGAGCCTCCTGGAGCCATGCGGAGTCGTCGGCGATGAAGGTGAGAGTGCCGAGACGGATCTCTTGACCCTCGATCAAAACTCCAGCAGACACCATGATGAAAGTACTCGGAAGAATCGCAGCTTCTCCACAAAATCGCTAAAACACCTGCCCCACGGTGGGCGCCAACTGTCGTGGTTCTAAGCCTGACAGTAGAGTGGGGGGTAGGTATGGAGAGGCAAGGTCCTAGCTATGGAGAAGTTGTAAGCACACAAGATGTACGAGTTCAGGCCCTTCTCGGAAGAAGTAACAGCCCTACGTCTCGGAGCCCGGAGGCGGTCGAGTGGATTATGAATGTATGGATTACAAGGTGCCGAACCCCTCTGCCTGTGGAGGGGGGGTGGCTTATATAGAGTGCGCCAGGACCCCAGCCAGCCCACGTAGGAGAGGGTTTAAGGTGAGTTAAGTCTGGGGTGTTACTGGTAACGCCCCACATAAAGTGCCTTTACTATCATAAAGTCTACTTAATTACAGGCCGTTGCGGTGCAGAGTGCCTCTTGACCTCCTGGTGGTCGAGTGAGTCTTCGTGGTCGAGTCCTTCAGGCCAGTCGAGTGAATCCTCGTTGGTCGACTGGAAGGCGACCTCTTCTAGGGATGTCCTAGGGTAAGTTACTTGGATCAGGTCCGTGACCCTACCCTAGGTACATAACCCCATCAGGCTCCATTGTACATAGTGGAGCAGACTACTTTTTTCTCCATAAAAATCGTTTTATATTCTGTGTACGTGCCATTGAGCGATATAACTTTATGTAAAAATAATGCGCCAACGCATCAAGTCGAACTTTGTTTTGTGCACGCATGGTACACGGCCTCCGTAGGTAAACAACCGCTACACGCGTTCAAATTAGCATGTGGGCTGCCATTTCGTACAGAAATGAGCTCCACCGTGTACCCGTGCGGGTGTGGCTGGACACGAAGCATGAGTACGTGCATGGTGCACCCATTCTCTTCTTGTATACATACACCACCTACATGGGGTTGTGTGAGAGAGATACAAACATAGAGAGATATAGTGTGTGGGTTCGTGAGAGTTTTTTTGGGGGGGGGCGTCAATCAAAAAATGTAACATATGCAATGTGTGTGAAATAGAGTCCTGGATATATCATATATATAGAGGGGGCGATCTACGAGAAGAGAGTGGAGGTATCATCGGCTTGAGGTATCCATAGAATCGAAGAGAGGGATGATGTGTGTGTGTGTGTGCGCGCACGATCGATAAAGAGTGCCATCAAATTTGTGTGTACCCACGTCAAAGATATAGAGTGGCTGTCCTACTGGAATGTGAGAGGGGACAGGTGCAGTTCGTCTCTGTGGCATGGATACCTACCTACAGCGCTCGACTATCGATGTGTGGTGGGGGGAGGCCTAATTAACTATAGAGGTACAATGGCTGGTATATGTGTGGAGGAGGAGAGAGGCCTGCCTCATGTATTAAGGGAGATCGATCTACCTCATGTATTAAGGGAGATCGATCGGCATCCATGCATATGTGTAGGAGAGGAATAAGGTTAGGAGAGAGACAGAGCTAGAGTGTTGGAGGGGGTGGTAGTGGAGTTGCTTCTAACAAATGGTGGGAGAGGCTTGCTAGACAAACGGAGGGCATGCCTGCAATATCAATAATAGAGGGGATGGCTGCCTGTCTGTGCACATGCGTGTGAGAGATGGGTTAGGAGGCATGCACGAATGACGAGGGGGGACGATATGGCTGTGGTAAGCAGACGTAACTACATAGAAGATCAATCGTTCTTTGTCAGAGAAAGGATAGACATAACTTGTGAGGTACATCGATCGATGGGGAGGGGAATAGTTAAAGTCCACCTAGGTATATGTTGGGAGATCGATTGGTATACATGCATGTGTGTGTTAGAAGAAAATGAGGCACGGGGATAAGGATAGAGAGAGAGGGATGCATCTAGGAGGTGGTGTGAGAGGCATACTATATCGAGGGGGAAGGAGTGTGCGAGTACGAGATCGATGAAAAGAGTGGTGGGAGGCATGGACGGTGATAAGAGAAGAGGGGAAGCTTGTGTTTGTGCTAGACACACCTGGCTAGAGAGGCGTATCGATCGATGTGTGCCGTAAAGAAGGAGCTGGGGGCCTACACACACCATGGGTGAATGACCTAAAGTGAAAAGACGAATTTGCGCGATGGAGCTAGAGAATGCTGAGGGAGGGTGAGAGGGATGCGGCGTGTGCATGCACGAGAGGAAGTTAGTGCTAGCTACAAAGATAAGAGGATTGTGTGGGTGTAAAAGACAAATAGAGATCATACTTCATTATAAAAAGCGAATTTGGATATTTGAAGAATTTATCATAGTGTTTTAAACTGACGCATGTGTGAATATATATAACAGTGATACACATGGTGTGGTTATGAACATGTTATACTACATATAATATATTTTATCTCTACTCTTATAAAACGGAGTTGTTGATGATGGTGTGCCTGCCATCCTGCAATATAGGCCGTCCGATTTATATCTGACGGATGGGAAGGAAACTATGGCAATTTTGGAAAAAGATACCCACACCCCTCTCCATATTTGCAAATTAGGCCTCCCCTTGATCATGTTGATGTTTTGTGGAACGCGGCATCTTGCTAGTACTACATATAATATATAGAACATTGATTATAATTTGGGCTGATGTGTGGCTTTTGCAGCTCAGGTCTAAATACTTGTCATAATGTAGGGGGCGAGGCACTATACTTTGTGTGATAAACACGGTGTACGTATGGAACATGGTTTAGATTATGAATATATAGTTAGTACATCAAATGTACTATTATTTTCAAGTGTATTCAGAAAATAGAATTGGAGTTCATGTAGTACACATAGTTCATATCTATCTCTATAGTAATCATGTGGTGTGTTATTAAGTTAATACACGAATGATGGTTGAAGTTGGCAACAATCATGATTGTAGATTCTTATTGAAATAGAGAAATGAATTCAAATTCAGTTCGAATTGCAGCTGTAGTATAGACATTTGGAATGCACTAAAATGTTGGTATGAGTAGGTGGCATGCATTATACACCAAGCGAAAAAATTTAATTGGACATAACATGGATTCATACTCCCTCCTTCCATCTATATAGGGCATAATGCATTTTTTAAGACCACCTTTGACTATTGACAAGATTAATAGTAATAACATGCACAATGTGAAAATTATATCATTGAAAGCTCCTTTCACAGATGAATTTAATGGTGTGCTTTGTGTAAGTTGCATGTCAATATTATTGCTCTAATATTTGGTCAAAGTTAGCATCGAAAAACGCACTAGGCCCTATATAGATGGAAGGAGGGAGTAGCTTTGAATAGCACTTGTATAGTAAAACGGGGCAAGACTCTCTCTCTTTGTGTGGTGTGAAAGTTCTATTTTTTTGTTTTCTTTTTGGTTGAGGGAAGTGCGAATTGATATGGTACGTACAAGTACAATATTACACGTTAGGTTTGTCCCTAAAATTCAACT
The DNA here is from genome assembly GCF_018294505.1 of Triticum aestivum. NCBI lineage: Eukaryota > Viridiplantae > Streptophyta > Magnoliopsida > Poales > Poaceae > Triticum > Triticum aestivum. The sequence continues at coordinate 407,656,093 of NC_057801.1, forward strand.
CGTGCCTTGTTAAATCCCGAAAATTCAGATATCGTGCTCCCAAAACTGGCGCCTTCACAACCCGCGCCTTCCTATCCCGAAATTACAACACGCGCGAAAACTCCCTCCAACTGCCAAATCCCGACACGCGAAATCCCCCTTCTAACACTGAGCCAAAAGGGCCGCTAGTTCAAATCGGTGGGGGTACTTTTGTAACACACCCTACATTTTGGACAAGCGCGTCCCTAAGTCATGGTTCACCCCCTCCCATCGCCTCCTTTTCGCCATTCGAAATCCCAGGCCGCCATAACCTCTCCGCTCCAGCCGCGAAACCCCACCCTCCTCTGTCCGCCACCTCACCGCTGCCCAGCCGGAGCCTCTTCCCCGATGACGTCTTCCACCGCAACAGCTCGATGTCCCTCGTCCACCTCCCCGGATGAGGATCCGTCATCCATCTCGTCGTCCCGCCGGTTCAGCCGCCCCGTCCTCCACCTCCAAGGAGCTGCTCCAACGATCGCCTCGTCTATCACGGCTACTCCATCCTCACAGCGCCGCCTTAACCTGCTCCACCGGAAGTGCATCATCCTCACCGACTCCTCGGACGAAGCCGAGGCCTACTCGGCGCCACCAAAGAGGTTGTACACTCATCGCATCACACCTTCTCCTTAACTCGACCTCCAGGCACCGGCGATGCTCCATCCCGCACCCTCATGGAGCGGCTTGCTACGTCTTGAGCTTGCATTGGTTTTCCTTGAAGAGGAGAGGGTCATGCAGCGATAGTAGCGTAAGTATTTCCCCCAGTTTTTGAGAACCAAGGTATCAATCCAGTAGGAGGCTCCTCAAAAGTCGCATGCACCTACACAAACAAACTGAGAACTCGCAACCAACGCAATAAAGGGGTTGTCAATCCCTTCACGGCCACTTGCGAAAGTGAGATCTAATAAAGATAGTATGATAAGATAAATATATTTTTGGTATTTTATAATATAGATGCAAAAAGTAAAGATGCAAATAAAAGTAGATTGAAAGCAAATATGATAAGAGATAGACCCGGGGGCCATAGGTTTCACTGGTGGCTTCTCTCAAGATAGCATAAGTATTATGGTGGGTGAACAAATTACTGTCGAGCAATTGATAGAAAAGTGCATAGTTATGAGATTATCTAGGCATGATCATGTATATAGGCATCACGTCCATAACAAGTAGACCGACTCCTGCCTGCATCTACTACTATTACTCCACACATCGACCGACTCATGCCTGCATCTAGAGTATTAAGCTCATAAGAACAGAGTAATGCATTAAGCAAGATGACATGATGTAGAGGGAAAAACTCAAGCAATATGATATAAACCCCATCTTGTTATCCTCGATGGCAACAATACAATACGTGTCTTGCAACCCTTTCTGTCACTGGGTAAGGACACCGCAAGATTGAACCCAAAGCTAAGCACTTCTCCCATGGCAAGAAAGATCAATCTAGTAGGCCAAACCAAACTGATAATTCGAAGATACTTGCAAAGATAACTCAATCATACATAAAAGAATTCAGAGAAGATTCAAATATTATTCATAGATAAACTTGATCATAAATCCACAATTCATCGGATCTCAACAAACACACTGCAAAAAGAGTTTACATCGAATAGATCTCCACAAGAGAGGGGGAGAACATTGTATTGAGATCCAAAAAGAGAGAATAAGCCAACTAGCTAATAGCTATGGACCCGTAGGTCTGTGGTAAACTACTCACAACTCATCGGAGGGGCAAGGATGTTGATGTAGAAGCCCTCCATGGTCAATTCCCCCTCCGGCAGAGTGCCGGCGAAGGCTCCAAGATGAGATCTCACGGATACAGAAGGTTACGGTGGTGGAAATTGTGTTTCGTCCGCCTCCTGGATGTTTTCAGGGTACATAGGTATATATAGGAGGAAGAAGTACGTCGGTGGCCGCCCAAGGGGCCCATGAGACAGGGGGCACGCCCTATAGGGGGGGCGCCCTCCTATCTCGTGGGAGCCTTGGCAGCTTCTTGGCTTGCACTCCAAGTCCTATGGATCACGTTCGTTCCAAAAATCATGCTCCCGAAGGTTTCATTCCATTTGGACTCCGTTTGATATTCCTTTTCTTCGAAATACTGAAATAGGCAAAAAAACAACAATATGGGCTGGGCCTCCGGTTAGTAGGTTAGTCCCAAAAATGATATAAATGTGTAAAATAAAGCCCATAAACATCCAAAAGGGGTAATATAATAGCATGGAACAATAAAAAATTATAGATACGTTGGAGACGTATGAAGCATCCCCAAGCTTAATTCCTGCTCGTCCTCGAGTAGGTAAATGATAAAAAGAGAATTTTTGATGTGGAATGCTACCTAGCATAATTCATAATGTAATTTTCTTTATTGTGGCATGAATGTTCAGATCCAAATGATTCAAAATAAAATTGCATATTGATAAAAGAAATAGTAACACTTCAAGCATACTAATCAAAGTAATCATGTCTTCTCAAAATAACATGGCAAAAGAAAGTTCATCCCTACAAAATCATATAGTTAGGCTATGCTTCATTTTCGTCAGACAAAGATGTTCCCAACTTCTATACCCCCGATGACAAGCCAAGCAATTGTTTCATACTTAAATAATCTAAACTTTTTCAACTTTCACACAATACATGAGCGTGAGCCATGGATATAGCACTATGGGTGGAATGGAATATGATGATGGGGATTGTGTGGAGAAGACAAAAAAGGAGAAAGTCTCACATTGACGAGGATAATCAACGGGCTATGGAGATGCCCATCAATTGATGTCAACATGAGTAGTAGGGATTGCCATGCAACGGATGCACTAGAGCTATAAAAGAATGCTCAACAAAAGAAAACTAGTGGGTGTGCATCCAACTTGCTTGCTCACGAAGACCTAGGGCATTTGAGGAAGCCCATCGTAGGAATATAGAAGCCAAGTTCTATAATGAAAAATTCCCACTAGTATGAAAAAGACAACTTATGAGATTCACTATATGAAGAACATGGTGCTACTTTGAAGCACAATATATGAGACTCACTACATGAAGAACAAGGTGCTACTTTGAAGCACAAGTGTGGAAAAAGAGATAGTAACATTGCCCTTTTTTTCTTTTTTTTCTTTTTCTTTTTTTTTCTTTCTTTTTTTTCTTTTCCTTTTTTTGGGACTTTCTTTTTTTCTTTGGCCTTTCTTCTTTTTTTTCTTTGGGCAATGTTCTAATAATTATGATCATCACACTTCTACTGATTACAACATAAGATTTACAACTCGAAACTAGAACAAGATATGACTCTATATGAATGCCTCCGGCGGTGTACTGGGATGGTGCAATGAATCAGAGTGACATGTACGAAAAATAATGCATGGTGGCTTTGCCATAAATACGATGTCAACTACATGATCATGCAATGGCAATATGACAAAAGTAAAGTATGTCATGATGATGATGAACGGAACGGTGGAAAGTTGCATGGCAATATATCTCGGAATGGCTATGGAAATGCCATAATAGGTAGGTATGGTGGCTGTTTTGAGGAAGATATAGGGAGGTTTATGTGTGATAGAGCATATCATATCACGGGGTTTGGATGCACCGGCGAAGTTTGCACCAACTCTCAAGGTGAGAAAGGGCAATGCACGGTACCGAAGAGGCTAGCAAAGGCGGAAAGGTAAAAGTGCGTATAATACATGGACTCAACATTAGTCAAAAGAACTCATATACTTATTGCAAAAATTTATAATTCATCAAAAATCAAGTACTACGCGCATGCTCCTAGGGGGATAGATTGGTAGGAAAAGACCATCGCTCGTCCCCGACCGCCACTCATAAGGATGCACAAGCCAGGTACACTTCATGTTTCAAATTTGTTACACAACTTTAACCATACGTGCATGCTATGGGACTTGCTAAATTCAACACAAGCATTCTTTAAATTCATAATCACCCAACTAGCATGACTTTAATATCACTACCTCAATTATCTCAAAACAATTATCAAGTATCAAATTGATCATAGCATCCAATTCACTTCCTATGATAGTTTTTATTATACCCAACTTGGATGCCTACCATTCTAGGGCCAATTTTATGAGCATAGAAAATACCATGCTGTTCTAAAAGACTCTCAAAATAATATAAGTGAAGCATGAGAGACTAGAAATTTCTACAAAAATAAATCACCACCGTGCTCTAAAAGATATAAGTGAAGCACTAGAGCAAAAACTATCAAGCTCAAAAGATATAAGTGAAGCACATAGAGTATTCTAGCAAATTCTAATCAAATAGGCTTCTCCCAAAAGGTGTGTACAGCAAGGATTATCGTGGTAAACTAAAAAGCAAAGACTAATATAATACACGACGCTCCAAGCAAAACACATATCATGTGGCGAATAAAAATATAGCTCCAAGTAAAGTTACCAATGAACGAGGACGAAAGAGGGGATGCCTTCCCGGGGCATCCCCAAGCTTAGGCTTTTGGCTATTCTTGAATATCTTGGGGTGCCATGGGCACCCCCAACCTTAGGCTCTTGCCACCCTTTATTCCATAGTCCATAAAAGCTTTACCCAAAACTTGAAAACTTCACAACACAAAACTCAACAGGAAATCTTATAAGCTCCGTTAGTGAAAGAAAACAAAACCACCACATAAGGTACTGTAATGAACTAATTCTTTATTTATTTTGGTGTTAAACCTACTGTATTCCAACTTCTCTATGGTTTATAAACTATTTTACTAGCCATAGATGCATCAAAATAAGCAAACAACACACGAAAAACAGAATCTGTCAAAAACAGAACAGTCTGTAGCAATCTGTAACTAACACAAACTTATGGGACTCTAAAAATCCTACCAAAATAGGAAGTCCTGGAAAATTTGTTTATTGAACAGCAGCAAAAAGAATCAACGCCAAAGCACGTTCCTGTGATTTAACAAAATTATATTCGTGCGCGCAAAGTTTCTGTTTTTCAGCAGAATCAAATCAACTATCATCATAGGTTATCCTATAGGTTCTACTTGGCACAAACACTAATTAAAAGATAAAAACACATCTAAACAGAAGGTAGATGCAAGACTTATTACTAAATAGGAGCAAAAACAAAAAACATAAAGAAAATTGGGTTGCCTCCCAACTAGCGCTATCGTTTAACGCCCCTAGCTAGGCATAAAAGAAAAGATAGATCTAACGAGTGCCATCTTTGGCACTAAATTCATAAGTATCCCACATGATCGATTCATAAGGTAATTTGACTTTCTTTCTTCGAAAGTGCTTCATGCCTTTCTTTAATGGAAATTGGAATCTAATATTCCCTTCCTTCATATCAATAATCGCGCCAATCGTTCTAAGGAAAGGTCTACCCAGATTAATAGGGCAAGAAAGATTGCAATCTATATCAAGAACGATAAAATCTACGGCCACCAAATTTCTATTTGCAACAATGAGAACATCATTGATCCTTCCCATTGGCTTTTTAATGGTGAAATCCGCAAGGTGCAAATTTAAAGAGCAATCATCAAGATCATGGAAACCTAGAATATCACATAAAGTTTTCGGAATCGTGGAAACACTAGCACCCAAATCACACAAAGCAAAACACTCATAATCTTTAATTCTAATCTTTATAGTAGGTTCCCACTCATCATTAAGTTTTCTAGGTATAGAAACTTCCAAATTAAGTTTTTCATCATAAGATTGCATCAAGGCATCAACAATATGTTTGGTAAAAGCTTTATTTTGACTATAAGCATGAGGAGAATTAACAACGGATTGCAACAAGGAAATACAACCTTTTAAAGAAAAATTATCATAATCAAATTCCTTGAAATCCGAGATAGTAGGTTCAATATTATTAGAAGTTGAGGACTCTCCAATCTCACTTTTACCAAATTTAGCATCAAGATCTAAAGACTCCGAATTTTTGGGACGCCTTCTAGGCAAAGTTGATTCATCATCAATCCCATAATCATCAAAATTCATATTGCAAAACATATATCTAATAGGAGACGCGTCAATAACTTTAAGATCCTCATCATTATTATCATGGAAACTAGAAGAACACGCTTCTATAAAGCTATCTTTCTTAGCACGCGATCTAGCGGTTCTTTCCTTGCACTCGTCAATGGAAATTCTCATTACTTTGAGAGACTCATTGATATCATGCTTGGGAGAAGAAGATCTAAGTGTAAGAGAATCAACATCAAGCGAAAGTCTATCAACATTCCTAGCCAAATCATCAACTTTGAGCAATTTTTCTTCAAGCAAAGCATTAAAATTCTTTTGAGAAATCATAAATTCTTTCACACTATTCTCAAAATCAGAGGGCATCTTATTAAAATTACCATAAGAATTATTGTAGGAATTTCCATAATTATTAGAGGGATTACTAGGGAATGGTCTAGCATTAAAGTTTCCTCTATAAGCATTGTTTCCAAAACTATTCCTACCAACAAAATTCACATCCATAGATTCATTATTATTCTCAATCAAAGAAGACAAAGGCATATCATTGGGATCAAGAGGAGTATTTTTAGTAGCAAACATCTTCATAAGTTCATCCATCTTTCCACTCAAAACATTGATTTCTTCTATAGCATGCACTTTTTTACTAGAAGATCTTTCGGTGTGCCATTGAGAATAATTAGCCATAATATTATCAAGAAGGTTTGTAGCATCTCCTAATGTGATTTCCATAAACGTGCCTCCCGCGGCCGAATCTAAAAGGTTTCTAGAAGCAAAGTTCAAACCGGCATAAAAATTTTGTATGATCATCCATAAATTCAAACCATGAGTAGGTCAATTGCGAAGCATCAATTTCATTCTTTCCCAAGTTTGGGCAACATGCTCATGATCAAATTGTTTAAATTCGTAATATCGTTCCTAAGAGTGATGATCTTAGCGGGAGGAAAATAATTAGAGATAAAAGCATCTTTGCACTTGTTCCAAGAATCAATACTATTTTTAGGCAAAGACGAAAACCAAACTTTAGCACGATATCTAAGAGAAAACGGAAATAACTTCAATTTGACAATATTTTTATCCGTATCTTTCTTTTTTTGCATATCACACAAATCAACAAAGTTGTTTAGATGAGTAGCGGCATCTTCACTAGGAAGGCCGGCAAATTGATCTTTCATAACAAGATTCAACAAAGCGGTATTGATTTCACAAGACTCAACATCATTAAGAGGAGCAATCGGAGTACTAAGGAAATCATTATTATTGGTATTCGAGAAATCACACAATTTGGTATTATCTTGCGCCATGGCAACAAGTAATCCTACACACAAGCAAACAGAAAAAAGGCAAGCGAAAAAGAGAGGAGGAGATTGGGAAAGAGAGGGCGAATAAAACGGCAAGGGTGAAGTGGGGGAGAGGTAAATGAGAGGCAAATGGCAAATAATGTAAATGCGAGGGAGATGGGTTTGTGATGGGTACTTGGTATGTCTTGACTTGAGCGAAGACCTCCCCGGCAACGGCGCCAGAAATCTTTCTTGCTACGTCTTGAGCTTGCGTTGGTTTTCCTCGAAGAGGAGAGGATGATGCAGCGATAGTAGCGTAAGTATTTCCCTTAGTTTTTGGTAACCAAGGTATCAATCCAGTAGGAGGCTCCTCAAAAGTCCCACGCACCTACACAAACAAACTGAGAACTTGCAACCAACACAATAAATTGGTTGTCAATCCCTTCACGGCCACTTGCGAAAGTGAGATCTAATAAAGATAGTACGATAAGATAAATATATTTTTGGTATTTTATAATATAGATGCAAAAAGTAAAGATGCAAATAAAAGTAGATTGAAAGCAAATATGATAAGAGATAGACCCTGGCCCCATAGGTTTCACTAGTGGCTTCTCTCAAGATAGCATAAGTATTACGGTGGGTGAACAAATTATTGTCGAGCAATTGATAGAAAAGCGCATAGTTATGAGATTATCTAGGCATGATCATGTATATAGGCATCACGTCCATAACAAGTAGACCGACTCCTGCCTGCATCTACTACCATTACTACACACATCGACCGACTCCTGCCTGCATCTAGAGTATTAAGTTCATAAGAACAGAGTAACGCATTAAGCAAGATTACATGATGTAGAGGGATAAACTCAAGCAATATGATATAAACCCCATCTTGTTATCCTCGATGGAAACAATACAATACGTGCCTTGCAACCCTTTCTGTCACTAGGTAAGGACACAACAAGATTGAACCCAAAACTAAGCACTTATCCCATGGCAAGAAACATCAATCTAGTAGGCCAAACCAAACTGATAATTCGAAGAGACTTGCAAAGATAACTCAATCATAGATAAAAGAATTAAGAGAAGATTCAAATATTATTTATAGATAAACTTATAAACCCACAATTCATCGGATCTCGACAAACACACCGCAAAAAGAGTTTACATCGAATAGATCTCCACAAGAGAGGGGCAGAACATTGTACTGAGATCAAAAAAGAGAGATGAAGTCAACTAGCTAATAACTATGGACCCGTAGGTCTGTGGTAAACTACTCACAACTCATCGGAGGGGCAAGGATGTTGATGTAGAAGCCCTCTGTGGTCGATTTCCCCTCCGGCAGAGTGCCGACGAAGGCTCCAAGATGAGATCTCGTGGATACAGAAGGTTACGGTGGTGGAAATTGTGTTTCGTCCGCCTCCTGGATGTTTTCGGGGTACGTAGGTATATATAGGAGGAAGAAGTACGTCGGTGGCCGCCCGGGGGGCCCACGAGACAGGGGCGCACCCTATAGGGGGGGGCGCCCTCCTATCTCGTGGGAGCCTTGGCAGCTTTTTGGCTTGCACTCCAAGTTTTCTGGATCACGTTCGTTCCAAAAATCACGGTCCCGAAGGTTTCATTCCGTTTGGACTCCGTTTGATATTCCTTTTCTTCAAAATACTGAAATAGGCAAAAGACAGCAATATGGGCTAGGCCTCCGGTTAGTAGGTTAGTCCCAAAAATGATATAAATGTGTAAAATAAAGCCCATAAACATCCAAAAGGGGTAATATAATAGCATGGAACAATCAAAAATTATAGATACGTTGGAGACGTATCACGGCTACCTTGAAGCCGCTGCCGCGGGCGACATCTCCATGGCGGCTCTCCCCCAGTGCGAGGCCCCTTCGGCGGTGGCGTCCATACCAGCCGGATCTGCTACTGCAGCTCCGGCTCTCGCTCGCTCGTGCTGCTGATGCTGCTTCGGCTCTCACTCGATCACTCACTCGCCCAGCTGCTACTGCTCCGGCTCTCACTCGCGCTGCTATTGCTGCTCCGGCTCTCGCTCGCTCGCGCAGCTACTGCTGCTCCGGCTCTCGCTCGGGCTGCTGCTCTCCCCCTCGCTCGTGCTTGTCGGTGTTCTGGGAATAGGGGTCCCCAGACTTGCCTGCCTGTGGCCTGCAGCGTGGCTCAACCAGTGGCCCAGTACGGCCCATCTTCATCAACCAACACTCAAGACCCTCGCGAGGGGCCAAGCCTCGCGGGGCGGATGATGCAAGGCCTCCTCATGGGCGGCCTCGCCAGGCAGGCTCGTGAGGAGGTGGAGAGATCAAGGCAAGGGGTACCTCGCGAGGTCCTCGTGACGCAAGACATGACGACCAAGACCAGGCGGGCGCCAGGCGGGCGCCAGCCCGCGTAGTGTCTCGTTTCCTCTTTGGTGCAAAGGGGGCAAGCGTAGGCGCGGAGTATCGAGGCATCAGGCAAAGGTTTCCATATTGGTGCAACAAGACCAAGACCAGCAGGACGGCAGGATGGAGGTCACCGTGGAGCCCAAGACGGCGTCACCACCAGCGCCTTTGGCAGGCGAAGACCACCTTTAGTCAGGATAGCTTGTACTAGTTGTCCCCATTCAAAATGGCCGTTGTTGGATACCTTCCTGCTCAATACTTGGGAAGAGGACCAGGGCCTCTATAAAATAGAGCTAGCCACCATAGTAGAAGGCATCGGATCCAGGGCCGACGGATTGATTCTCCCCCAAGCACACCACCAAGCATAAGAACACCTCTCCTCGCGAGGCTGTTCTTCCATTGTACTGTTCATCATCAGCCCAAGAGGCAATCCACACACCACACACAAGAGTAGGGTATTACACCACAACGGTGGCCCGAACCTGTATAAATCTTGTGTCTCTTGTGTTGTTCATCGAGCTAGCTTAGAGATCGCGGCGAGGCTGAGGGCGCGTTTCGGTAGGGAGAGATCTTCGTGCGCACCCTAGTGTTCGAACCTTAAGGGTTTTGTTGGAACCCGATATGCGACATTTGGTGCGGCAGGTAGGGGTGCGCCGGAGCTCTTCCTTCCGTCGACCCGCTCTCCACCAACACCACGCTTCGCCCTCATGGCGGGCATCGCGCCTCCAGCTCCGGCGGCCGGCGCCAGCACCAAGGCCAGGGGGCTCCGAGCCTTGGCCTCCGCCTTCCGGCAGGTGCAGTGGCCGCACAAGTTCAAGCTAGAGATGCCGCCGTGCTACAACGGCGCGGCGGGCCCGCTGGTTTTCCTGCTGGCATACGAGGAGGCCGTCCTCAAGGCCGGAAGCGACGAAAAGGTCATGGCCAACTGGCTTCCCATGGCCCTCACTGGCGTCCCGCGCGCTTGGCTGCTCAACCTGCTGGCATCTTCTGTGGCCTCCTGGGAGGAACTGCGTGAACTCTTCCTCGCCAACTACGCAGCGCCGGTGCCCCCGGTCGTCACAACTCTCCTGGGCGGCTCGCAGGCGCCACCCTCGGACCGCCATGCCAAGCCATTCTTCCACCAGATTGGTGTTCCCTCGCGCAGCAAGGAGCTCCCCCGGGTTGGGTGGTGCCATAGGCCGACCTAACCTTCAACTCGGAAGACCACCCCGTCAACACCGCATGCTCGGGTGCGCTCTCGATGCTCTGCACGCCCACCATCTGCCATGTGGACGTCACCAAGACCCTCATCGACGGCGGCGCCGACCTCAACGTGTTCTCGGAGGAGGCCTTCGGCCTCCTCCATGTACTGCTGGAGCGGCTCTGACCCATCAAGCCCTTCTCGGGCGTCGGAGGCGGTTCCTCCAGTTCCCTGGGGCAGATCCGCCTTCTCGTGACCTTCGGCACCCATGACAACTACCACACGGAGCTGGTCGACTTCGACATCGCCCACATCGGCCTCTCATACAATGCCATCCTCAGATATCCTGCCTTGGCTCAGTTCATGGCAGCAACCCATCCGGCCTACAACCTCATGAAGATGCCTGGGAGCAGCGGCGTCCTCACCATAGCTGGAGACACCAAGGAGGCTCTACTGGCGCTCAAGCTGGCGCTCAAGCTGGCCCTCAAGGCTGCCGTGGTGGCGCAGCCTGCCGGCGCGGACACCTCCAAGGCCAAGGAAGCTGCACCGACCAAAAAGAAGTGGTTGTTAACTCAGGACAAGGCGGAGACCAAGCAGGTGCCAGTTGAGGAAGACGGGTCCTCGGGAGCAACCTTCACCATAGGTGCCAACCTCGACCCCGACCAAGAGGAGGCGCTGGTGAAGTTCTTGCGCTCGAACAAGGAGGTGTTCGCATGGGAACCCAAGCAGCTAGCAGGGGTCCTAAGGGAGGTGATTGAGCATCACCTGAATGTGTGCCCCAATGTACGCCCCGTGAAGCAGAAAGCGAGGCGGCAGTCCATAGAGAAGCAGGCCTTCATCGTCCAAGAAACCCGCAAGCTGGAAGCAGCAGGAGTCATTCGCGAGGTCTGCTACCCCAAATGGCTAGCGAACCAGGTTATCGTGCCAAAAAAGGGGGAAAGGAGCGCATGTGCGTCGACTTCACCAACTTCAACAAGGCCTGCCCTCAAGATCCATTCCCGCTCCCTCGCGTCGACCAGATCGTCGACTCCACCGCCGAGTGCGACCTGCGGTGTTTCCTGGATGCGTTTTCGGGTTATCACCTAATCAAGATAGCGGTGGAAGACATGGAGAAGACAGCCTTCCTGACCCCGTGTGGGGTGTACTACTACACCTGCTTGCCGTTCGGGTTGTGCAATGCGGGCGCGACCTTCCAGCGGCTGATGCACATTGCCTTGGGATGGCAACCCGGGAGGAACGCCGAGGCTTAGTGATGACCCACAAGGGTAGGGGATCTATCGTAGTCCTTTCGATAAGTAAGAGTGTCGAACCCAACAAGGAGCAGAAGGAAATGATAAGCGGTTTTTGCTAAGGTTTTCTCTGCAAGCACTGAAATTGTAGGTAATAGATAGTTTTGTGATAAGATAAATTGTAACGAGTAACAAGTAAATAAAGTAAATAAAGTGTAGCAAGGTGGCCCAATCCTTTTTGTAGCAAAGGATAAGCCTGGACAATTTCTTATAATGAGAAAGGAGCTCCCGAGGACACACGGGGATTATCGTCAAGCTAGTTTTCATCATGCTCAAATGATTCGCATTCGGTACTTTGATAATTTGATATGTGGGTGGACCGGTGCTTGGGTACTGCCCTTTACTTGGACAAGCATCCCAGTTATGATTAACCCCTATTACAAGCATCCGCAACTACAAAGTATTAAGGTAAACCTAACCGCAGCATTAAACATATGGATCCAAATCACCCCTAACGAAGCAACGCATAAACTAGGGTTTATGCTTCTATCACTCTAACAACCCATCATCTACTTATTACTTCCCCATGCCTTCCTCTAGGCCCAAATAATGGTGAAGTGTCATGTAGTCGATGTTCACATAACACCACTAGAGGAAAACACAACATACATCTCATCAAAATATCGAACGAATACCAAATTCACATGACTACTAATAGCAAGACTTCACCCATGTCCTCAGGAACAAACGTAACTACTCACAAAGCATATTCATGTTCATAATTAGAGGAGTAATAATATGCATTAAGGATCCGAACATATGATCTTCCACCAAGTAAACCAATTAGCATCAACTACAAGGAGTAATCAACACTACTAGCAACCCACATGTACCAATTTGTGGTTTGGATACAAGATATGAACTAGGGTTTTGAGAGGAGATGGTGCTGGTGAAGATGTTGATGGAGATTGACCCCCTCCCGATGAGAGGATCATTGGTGATGACGATGGTGATGATTTCCCCCTCCCGGAAGGAAGTGTCCCCGGCAGAACAGCTCCGCCGGAGTCCTAGATTGGTTCCGCCAAGGTTCCGCCTCGTGGCAGTGGAGTTTCGTCCCGTAAGCTTGCCCACGATTTTTTCCAGGGTAAAAGCCTTCATATAGCAGAAGATGGACACCGGAGGGCCACCTGGAGGCCCAGGAGACAGGGGCGCACCAAGTAGGGGTGGGCACGCCCCCCACTCTCCTGGCCAGGGTGTGGGCCCCCTGAGGTGTTTCTTCTGCTCAATAATTCTTATTAATTCCAAAAATAAGTTTCATGGAGTTTCAGGATTTTTGGAGCAGTGCAGAATAGGTTTCCAATGTTTGCTCCTTTTCCAGCCAGAATTCCAACTGCCGGCATTCCCCCTCTTCATGATAAACCTTGTAAAATAAGAGAGAATAGCCATAAGTATTGAGATATAATGTGTAATAACAGCCCATAATGCAATAAATATGGATATAAAAGCATGATGCAAAATGTACGTATCAATTTCCCCAAGCTTAGACCTCGCTTGTCCTCAAGCGGAAGCCGATATCGAAAAATGTCCACATGTTTAGAGATAGAGGTGTCGATAAAAATAAAATACGGACATAAGGGCATCATGATCATTCTTATAACAACAACAAAAATAGATTTTGCCATATGACTTCTTATGCTCAAGTAACAATCAATTCACAATGTCAAGTATGGTTCAGAAACTTTATTGGAAGCTAACAAACTATAACCTCAGTCATTGAAGCAATTGCAATTTATCATAACATTAGAAAGAGTCAAGAATAGAGCTTTTCAGCAAGTCCACATACTCAACTATCATGTAGTCTTATACAATTGCTAACACTCACGCAATACTTATGGTTATGGAGTTTCAACCGGATACTAAGAAAGATAGGGGCTTATTGTGTTGCCTCCCAACGTATTCACCTTTAGGTGATGTCAACAATAATAGCCCATGCTAACTTACATCCAATTGGATATATATATATATATATATATATATATATATATATATCATGATATTTCAAACATGAGGAGCTTGCCAAAGGATAAAATGAAAAAGGGAAAGGTGAGGATCACCTTGACTCAAGCATAAAGTAAAAACATAAAAGTAAAAGATAGGCCCTTTGCAGAGGGAAGTAAAGGTTGTCATGTGCATTTGGGGTTGGATGCATAAAATCTTAATGCAAAAGAACGTCACTTTATATTACCCCTTGTATGTGGACCTTTATTATGCAGTCCGTCGCTTTTATTGCTTCCACAACAAGATCGTATAAAGCTTATTTTCTCTGCACTAATAAATCATACATATTTAGATAGCAATTTTTATTGCTTGCAACATGACAACTTACTTGAAGGATCTTACTCAATCCATAGGTAGGTATGGTGGACTCTCATGGCAAAACTGGGTTTAAGGATATCTGGAAGCACAAGTAGTATCTCTACTTGGTGCAAGGAATTTGGCTAGCATGAGGGGGAAAGGCAAGCTCAACATGTTTGGAAGGTCAATGACAATATACTTTAATTGAGATGTGAGAAAACATAAACCATTATGTTGTCTTCTTTGTCCAACGTCAACTCTTTTAGCATGTCATACTTAATGAGTGCTCCCAATCATAAAAGATGTCCAAGATAATATATTTGTATGTGAACCCCTCTTTCCTTATTACTTCCTATTAATTGCAACGATGACCAAAACTACGTTTATCAACTCTCAACAACTTTTATGCCTCATACTTTCTATGTGGGAAGTCATTACTATCCATAAGATCAATATGAACTCTTTTATTCTATACTTCCTCACGGACTCGATTACATAAAGAGGTCACAAAGAAAAACTCAAAACTACTTGATACTAAAACTTCAATCTACTAGATCAAGATACTACTAAAAGGATCAAACTAAATAAAACGGTAAAGATAGGAGTGTGATGGTGACACGATACCGGGGCACCTCCCCCAAGCTTGGCAGTTGCCAAGGGGAGTGCCCATACCCATGTAATTATGTCCTCGGAGGTGGTGAAGTAGGAGTTGTTGATGATGTAGGCTTGTCGTCCATCTTCCAAAGCATAGGCTCACCATCATAGAAGGATGATCGAGTCTCCGAGATCCTTAAATCTGCAGCCAAACTCATCCTCTTGAATCTATATTCATACTCACAGTTCTGGTTTTGCAGGTCATAGATCTGGGCTTGGAGGTGCTCGATTTTCTCTTGAAGCTTGAAGATGGTCTCCCCAATGACCTTGGCATCTAGCTTGTGGTTGTTGGTGAACTCCGTGATCATCATCTGGTTGGCGTTGAGGCCACGCTCTACCATACCTTGACACTTGAAAACTTGCTGCTCCACGGCTTTGAGCTTTGTCTCCATGCTTCCAGTACACCTTGGTCCCTCCACATCGCGGATGTGCAGCACCCCCTCATGCATCTCAATGGTTTGAGGGTGTTGCAGCACCTCCGCGAGATAGGGGTTGATAACCCTCTCGAAAAACTTGTCCTTGGGAGCGTTTGGAGTAGTCATGATGCTCTAGATCTAAAACAAAAACAGCTCGAAATGAAAGCATAGGATATTTGCGTGATACGGTGGTCAAAACCTTCGGGAGTTTATATAATGAATTTTTACTGACCAAAATACATAACGTGCCAGAAAACGGAGTCCGGGAGGCACACGAGGTGTCCACGAGACAGGGGGCGCGCCCAGTAAGGGTGGGCGCGCCCTCCACCCTCTTGTCCCCGACCAAAAACTTGTCCCCGGACTACTTCTTTCTTCCTAAAATTCTGAAATATTCCAAAACTGATAAAAATTGCCATTAGAATTGTTTTGGAGTCGGTTTACTTACCGTACCACATACCTATTCCTTTTCGGAGTCTGGAACATTCTGGAAAGTGTCCCTTATGTATTCCTCCGGGATTACGGTTTCAATAATATTAGTTTCAACATTGATGGGATTACCTAAGATATAATGTTTAATTCTTTGACCGTTCACCACCCTCGGACTTGTGCCTTCGAAGTTGTTGATTTTTATGGCACCAGACCGATAGACCTCCTCGATAACGTAAGGACCTTCCCATTTGGAGAGAAGTTCTCCTGCAAAAAATCTTAAACGAGAGTTGAATAATAACACATAATCACCTGCGTTAAACTCACGCTTTTGTATCCTTTTATCATGCCAGCGTTTGACTTTTTCTTTAAATAGCTTGGCATTCTCATAGGCTTGGCTTCTCCATTCATCAAGTGAGCTAATATCAAACAACCTCTTCTCACCGGCAAGTTGGAAGTCATAGTTGAGCTCTATAATATCCCAATATGCTTTATGTTCAAGTTCAAGAGGTAAATGACATGCTTTTCCATAAACCATCTTATAAGGTGACATACCCATAGGATTTTTGTATGCAGTTCTATAGGCCCATAATGCATCATCAAGTTTTTTGGACCAATTCTTTCTACATCTATTGATAGTCTTTTGCAAAATTAATTTGAGCTCTCTATTGCTCAACTCTACTTGACCACTAGACTGCGGATGATAAGGAGATGTGATTCTATGATTAACATCATACTTAGCAAGCATCTTACGGAAAGCACCATGAATAAAATGTGAACCACCATCAGTCATAAGATATCTAGGGACTCCAAACCTCGGAAAAATAACTTCTTTAAGCATTTTAATAGAAGTGTTATGATCAGCACTACTAGTTGGAATAGCTTCTACCCGCTTAGTAACATAATCAATAGCAACTAAAATATGTGTGTAACCATTAGAGTCAGGAAAAGGTCCCATATAATCAAAGCCCCAAACATCAAACGGTTCAATAACAAGAGAATAATTCATAGGAATTTCTTGACGTCTACTAATATTACCAATTCTTTGACATTCATCACAAGATAAGACAAACTTACTAGCATCTTTGAAGAGAGTAGGCCAATAAAAACCAGATTGCAATACCTTATGTGCAGTTCTATCTCCAGCGTGGTGTCCTCCATAGGATTCAGAGTGACACTTGCGTAGGATCTGTTCCTGTTCATGCTCAGGTGCACAACGTCTAATAACACCATCTACTCTATCTTTATAAAGGTGTGGGTCATCCCAGAAGTAATGTCTTAAATCATAAAAGAACTTTTTCTTTTGCTGGTATGTGAAACTAGGAGGTATAAATTTAGCAACAATTTAATTAGCAAAATCAGCATACCAAGGAGCAGTACGAGAAGCATTAGCGACCGCTAATTGTTCATCAGGAAAGCTATCATCAATAGGCAGTGGGTCATCAAGAACATTCTCTAAACTAGACAAGTTGTCTGCAACGGGGTTCTCAGCTCCCTTTCTTTCAATAATATGCAAATGAAATTCTTGGAGCAAGAGAACCCATCTAATGAGTCTAGGCTTAGCATCTTTCTTTTCCATAAGATATTTATAGCAGCATGATCAGTGTGAATAGTAACTTTGGAATCAACAATATAAGGTCTAAACTTATCACATGCAAACACAACTGCTAAGAACTCTCTTTCAGCAGTAGCATAATCTCTCTGGGTAGTATCAAGAGTCTTACTAGCATACTGGATAACATTTAATTTCTTATTGACTCTTTGCCCTAGAACAACACCTAGCATCACACATAATTTCAAAGGGTAAATTCCAATCAGGTGGCTGGACAATAGGTGCAGTGATCAAAGCTTTCTTAAGTATTTCAAATGCTTCTACACAATCATCATCAAAGACAAAAGGAATATCTTTTTGCAATAAATTATTCAGAGGCCTAGAGATTTTAGAAAAGTCCTTAATGAACCTCCTATAAAAACCGGCATGACCAAGGAAACTTCTTATACCTTTTATGTCCTTGGGACATGACATCTTCTCAATAGCATCAACTTTAGCTTTATCAACTTCAATACCTCTCTCAGAAATCTTATGCCCCAAGACAATGCCTTCATTAACCATAAAGTGGCACTTTTCCCAATTCAAGACGAGACTTGTCTTCGCATCTCTGCAAAACTCGATCAAGGTTGCTCAAGCAATCATGAAAAGAGGATCCATAAACGGAGAGGTCATCCATGAATACCTCACAAATCTTTTCACAAAAGTCAGAGAATATAGCCATCATACATATTTGAAAGGTAGCAGGTGCATTACATAAACCAAAAGGCATACGTCTATAAGCAAAAGTACCGAAAGGGCAAGTAAAAGTAGTTTTGGATTGATCCCCCGCTGACACAGGTATTTGAGAGAAACCAGAATAACCATCTAGAAAGCAGAAATGTGTGTGTTTGGATAGCCTTTCTAGCATTTGATCAATAAAAGGTAAAGGGTAATGATCTTTCTTAGTAGCTTTATTTAATTTACGGAAATTAGTTACCATCCTATAACCTGTAATAATTCTTTGCGGGATCAATTCATCTTTATCATTAGGAACGACAGTAATACCTCCCTTTTTAGGAACACAATGGACAAGGCTTACCCAATCACTATCAGCAACGGGATAAATTATACCTGCCTCAAGGAGCTTTAGTATCTCCTTTCTTACCACTTCTTTCATTTTGGGATTCAATCGTCGTTGAGGATCCCTAACTGGTTTAGCATCGGCCCCCAAATAAATTTCGTGTTGGCATAACGTGGGACTAATGCCCTTGAGATCATCCAGAGTATATCCAATAGCAGCGCGGTGCTTCTTTAGAGTTTTCAATAATCTTTCTTCTTCTTGCTCTGAAAGGTTAGCACTAATAATAACAGGATATATTTTCTTTTCACCAAGATAAGCATACTTAAGATTATCGGGTAATGGTTTGAGTTCAAACACGGGATCACCCTTGGGTGGAGGTGGATCCCCAAGAATTTCAATGGGAAGGTTGTGTTTCAGCATAGGTTCCTGTTTAAGGAACACTTCATCTATTTCCCTTCTTTCCTTCATAAACATATCATTTTCATGGTTAAGCAAATATTGTTCTAACGGATCAGTAGGAGGCACGGCAATAGAAGCAAGACCAATAATATCATCCTTACTAGGTGATTCTCTATCACGAGGTTGTCTATGAAACTTAGCAAAATTAAACTCATGAGACATACCCTCTAAGCCAATTGTAACAGTATCCTTTTCACAATCAATCTTAGCATTAACTGTATTTAAGAAGGATCTACCAAAAATAATGGGACAAAAGTCATCTTGTGGGGAACCAAGAACAAGAAAATCAGCAGGATATTTAACCTTCCAACACAGTACTTCAACATCTCTAACTATCCCAACTGGTTTAATGGTGTCCCTATTAGCAAGCTTAATAGTAACATCAATGTTTTCCAATTCAACGGGTGCAATGTCGTGCATAATTTCTTTATATAAGTCGTAGGGTATTGCACTAGCACTAGCACCCATATCACATAAGCCATGATAACAATGATCTCCTATTTTAACAGAAATAACAGGCATGCCTACCACTCTGGTCTAGCAATATTAGCAGTCTCACCACAGAAATAAATAACATGCCCATCTAAATCATCATCCAAGAGATCTTTAACCATAGAAATACTAGGTTCAACTTTGATTTGCTCAGGAGGTATATAAGTCCTAGTATTACTCTTACGAACAACAGTCGAAGTATTACTCTTACAAACAACAGTCGAAGTTTTAGCATGATCCTTTATCCTAACAGGAAAAGGAGGTTTCTCAACATAAGTAGTAGGAACAATAGGATCACTATAGGTGACAGTCTTTTCTTCAACTGTAATAGGTGCAACTACTTTTACTTCAACAGGAGGATTATATTTAAACCACTTCTCCTTAGGGAGATCAATGTGAGTAGCAAAAGATTCACAGAAAGAAGCTACTATCTCAGAGTCAAGTCCATATTTAGCGCTAAATCCACGAAAAGCATCGGTATCCATAAAAGATTTAACACAATCGAACTTAGGTGTCATACCTGACTCCTTTCCATCGTATAACATTGACTTAAGCCTCCCCCAAGCTTGAGCTATGCTTTCTCCTTCGCGAGGCCAGAAATTATATATGTAATTACGATCACGATGAACAAGATGCATAGGATAGAACTTCTGGTGAAATTCCAACTTCAATCATTTATAATTCCAAGATCTCGTATCATCACATAGCCTATACCATGTCAATGCATCTCCCTTCAAAGATAAAGGGAAGACCTTCCTTTTGACAACATCACCGGGAATACCTGCAAGCTTAAATAATCCACAAACTTCATCCACAAAGATAAGGTGTAAATCGGGATGCAATGTTCCATCTCCTGCAAATGGATTAGCTAGTAGTTTCTCTATCATACCCGAAGGAATCTCAAAGTAAATATTTTCAAAAAGTTCAGTAGGTTGAGGAGAAACTCTTTGCTCTTCTGGTCGGGGTGAAGATACCCCGAACAAGCCCCTCAAAGGATTAGTTTCCATAGTGACAAGTAACAGAAAATTTTAGCACACTATATAAATGTTTCCTTACCAAGTTCCACTCACCAAAAGCGCTACACTCCCCGACAACAACACCAGAAAAGAGTCTTGATGACCCACAAGTGTAGGGGATCTATCGTAGTCCTTTTGATAAGTAAGAGTGTCGAACCCAACGAGGAGCAAAAGGAAATGATAAGCGGTTTTCGGTAAGGCTTTCTCTACAAGCACTGAAATTGTAGGTAATAGATAGTTTTGTGATAAGATAAATTGTAACGAGTAACAAGTAAATAAAGTAAATAAAGTGTAGCAAGGTGGCCCAATCCTTTTTGTAGCAAAGGATAAGCCTGGAAAATTTCTTATAATGAGAAACGAGCTCCCGAGGACACATGGGGATTATCGTCAAGCTAGTTTTCATCACGCTCATATGATTCACGTTCGGTACTTTGATAATTTGATATGTGGGTGGACCGGTGCTTGGGTACTGCCCTCACTTGTACAAGCATCCCACTTATGATTAACCCCTATTGCAAGCATCCGCAACTACAAAAGAAGTATTAAGGTAAACCTAACCACAGCATTAAACATATGGATCCAAATCAGCCCCTAATGAAGCAACGCATAAACTAGGGTTTAAGCTTCTGCACTCTAACAACCCATCATCTACTTATTACTTCCCTATGCGTTCCTCTAGGCCCAAATAATGGTGAAGTGTCATGTAGTCGACGTTCACATAACACCACTAGAGGAAAAGACAACATACATCTCATCATAATATCAAACGAATACCAAATTCACATGACTACTAATAGCAAGACTTCACCCATGTCCTCAGGAACAAACGTAACTACTCACAAAGCATATTCATGTTCATAATCAGAGGAGTAATAATATGCATTAAGGATCTGAACATATGATCTTCCACCAAGTAAACTAATTAACATCAACTACAAGGAGTAATCAACACTACTAGCAACCCACAGGTACCAATTTGTGGTTTGGATACAAGATTGGATACAAGAGATGAACTAGGGTTTTGAGAGGAGATGGTGCTGGTGAAGATGCTGATGGAGATTGAAACCCTCCTGATGAGAGGATCGTTGGTGAAGACGATGGTGATGATTTCCCCCTCCCGGAGGGAAGTGTCCCCGGCAAAATAGCTCCGCCGGAGCCCTAGATTGCTTCCGCCAAGGTTCCGCCTCGTGGCGGTGGAGTTTCGTCCCGTAAGCTTGCCCACGATTTTTTCCAGGGTAAAAGCCTTCATATAGCAGAAGATGGACACCGGAGGGCCACCAGGGGGCCCAGGAGACAGGGGGCGCGCCGAGTAGGGGTGGGTGCGCCCCCACCCTCCTGGCTAGGGTGTGGGCCCCCTGAGGTGTTTCTTCCGCTCAATAATTGTTATTAATTCCAAAAATAAGATTCGTGGAGTTTCAAGATTTTTGGAGCAGTGCAGAATAGGTTTCCAATGTTTGCTCCTTTTCCAGCCAGAATTCCAGCTGCCGGCATTCCTCCTCTTCATGATAAACCTTGTAAAATAAGAGAGAATAGCCATAAGTATTGAGATATAATGTGTAATAACAGCCCATAATGCAATAAATATTGATATAAAAGCATGATGCAAAATGGACGTATCACTTATGTCGACGACATTGTGGTGAAGTCTCGGGAGGCGAGAACCTTGATCCAGGACCTGGAGGAGACCTTCGCGAGCCTCCGCCAGGTGGACCTGCGACTCAACCCGGAGAAGTGCATGTTTGGCATCCCTTCAGGCAAGCTGCTGGGCTTCTTCGTGTCCCACAGAGGGATCAAGGCCAACCTGGAGAAGGTCAAGGCAATCGAAGACATGAGTCCGCCACAAACCCTCAGAGAAATGCAGAAGCTCGTCGGACGCGTAACTGCGCTAGGACGCTTCATCTCCAAGATGGGGGAGCACGCCCTGCCGTTCTTCAAGCTGATGAAGAGGAAAGGCCCGTTTGAGTGGACACAGGAGGCCGACCAAGCGTTTCAAGACCTCAAGAAATATCTGACTAGCCCTCCGGTGATGGCGGCACTGCGCCCTCTCGAGTCCTTGGTGCTCTACCTCACCGCCACTCCCTACTCCGCCAGCGCAGCCCTGGTGGCGGTTCAGGAGGAACACTAGGCTAAGGCCACGTCATGCCCAGCCACAGCTTCAGCCGTGGTGGCACAAGACCAAGAGGGCCTCGCGAGGACCACAACCACGGCAGCCGGAGACCAACCTCAGCAAGAAGACGCCCCCAGGGCTGAAGAGGCCGCACTAGGCAACCAAGCGCTGGGGGCCCCATCGTCTTAGGAAGTTCCTCACCCTCCGGAGGACACAGGCTTCGTCAACACACCCACCCTCGTCGAGCATCTGGTGTACTTCGTCAGCACGGTGTTGTGGGATGCAAGGGCATGATACCCCATGCCTCAGAAGCTTTTTCTCGCGCTCTTGGTGGCCTCGCGTAAGCTGCAGCACTACTTTCAAGGTCACCCCATCAAGGTCGTTTCGTCCTACCCATAGGAAAGGGTACCCAGGAGCCCCAACACCGCTGGAAGGGTTGCCGAATGGAATATCGAGCTGCAGGCGTTTCACTTGGAGTTCAGCACAACCAGGGTCGTCAAGGGAGCCGCGCTTGCGGATTTTGTGGCAGAATGGACAGAGGCGCCAGGGCTCAAGGCAGGCGAGGATCGGTCTCTCTCCCCAGGGAGTGAGGCACCAGATGGCTGGGTCATGTACTTCGATGGGGCATTCTCGCGGCAGGGCGCGGGGGCTGGTGCAGTGCTTATATCCCCCACTCAGGACAAGCTCTACTACGCGGTACAACTCTGTTTCCAGCAGGGTGAGAAGGTCTCCAACAACACAGCAAAATATGAGGGCCTCATAGCAGGCCTGAAAGCTGCAACTGCACTGGGGGTGAAGCGCCTTGTCATCAAGGGCGATTCACAACTCCTCATCAACTTTCCCAGCAAGGTATATGAGCCGAGGGACGAGCACATCGAAGCATATCTTGCGGAAGTGCGCAAGATGGAAAAGCAATTTTGGGGGCTGGAGTTGCAGCATGTGCCCCACGGCACTAACCAAGAGGCTGATGACATTGCCAAGAGGGTGTCCAGGCGGCTGCCTCAAGAGCCTGGCATTTTTGAGGAACGACTCATCAAGCCATCGGTGGCACCGTCACTTTCAAGCACGGCACAACCTCGGGAAGAGCCCCCTCAGCCACCTGCCATGGGAGCCCCAGCCTATGTCCCGACCTCAGGAGCCCACCTGCTCCTGGCGCTGGAGCCTCAGGAGGGATGCTGGACCACAGAATTCAAGGACTACCTGATGCAAGGGACGCTGCCGGAGAAAGAGGAGGACGCGGAGCGCGTGGCCAGGCAGGCCACGGCCTATTGCATCCAAGACGGTGAGTTATACTGGAGGCGGCCAAATGATGTTTCCTTACGCTGCATCTCTAGGGAACAGGGGAAGGAGCTACTGGCCAACATACACGGTGGAGATTGCGGACACCACTCGTCGTCACGGACCCTCATTGGCAAGGCGTTTCGTAGTGGGTTCTACTGGCCTACGGCACTCAACGCCGCGACAAAGCTAGTGAAGTCCGGCGAAGCCTGCCAATTCCACGCCAAGCAGATCCATCAACCAGCATAGGGCCTGCAGACCATCCCGCTCTCGTGGTCGTTCGCAGTCTGGGGGCTGGATATCCTGGGCCCATTCCCTCGAGCGCCTGGGGGCTACCGCTACCTTTACGTCGCCATCGACGAGTTCACTAAGTGGGCGGAGGTGGAAGCTATCCGCACCATCCCAGTCGGGTCCGTGATCAAGTTCATCAAGGGCCTCGTGAGCCGGTTTGGGGTCCCTAACCGCATCATCACCAACAACGGTTCGTAGTTCACCAGCAATCTCTTCAAAACATATTGTGCTAACCTTGGAACGCAGATCTGCTACGCTTCGGTGGGGCACCCCCGGATCAATGGCCAGGCCGAACGCGCCAACACGGAGGTCCTGAGAGGCCTCAAGACAAGAACCTTCAAGAAGAAGCTGGAGGCTTGCGGCAGAGGCTGGCACGACGAGCTCCAGTTCGTGTTGTGGTCCATCCGCACCACCGCCACCAAACCAACAGGCGAGACTCCATTCTTCCTCGTCTACGAAGCAGAAGCGGTTCTCCCTCACGAGGTCAGGCGTCGTTCCACACGGATCCTGGCGTTTGGTGAGACGCAGTAGGACGCCATGCGGGGATGGACCTCATGCTGGGGGAGGAACGCCGTCGTGAAGCCACGCTTCGAGCGGCAAGGTACCACCAGGCGCTGCGGCGGTATCACTATCGCAACATCCGCCCCAGGATGCTCGAGGTAGGTGACCTCGTACTCAGGCGGGTGCTCTCCAGGGAAGGGCTGCATAAGCTTTCACCCATGTGGGAGGGCCCGTTCAAGGTTTTCCACGTCTCCAGGCCTGGCGCTGCGCGCCTGGAGACTCGGGATGGGGTGCCCATTGTCGGTGTCAAAACCGGCGGATCTCGGGTAAGGGATCCCGAACTATGCGTCTAAGGCTAATGGTAACAGGAGGCGGGGGACACGATGTTTACCCAGGTTCGGGCCCTATCGATGGAGGTAATACCCTACTTCCTGCTTGATTGATCTTGATGATATGAGTGTTACAAGAGTTGATCTACCACGAGATCGTAGAGGCTAAACCCTAGAAGCTAGCCTATGATTCTGATTGTTGTTGTCCTACGGACTAAACCCTCCGGTTAATATAGACACCGGAGGGGGCTAGGGTTATACAGAGTCGGTTATAGAGAAGGAGATCTACATATCCGAATTGCCAAGCTTGCCTTCCATGCAAAGGAGAGTCCCACCCGGACATGGGACGAAGTCTTTCAATCTTGTATCTTCATAGTCCAACAGTCCGGCCAAAGTATATAGTCCGGCTGTCCGAGGACCCGTTAATCCAGGAATCCCTTAGTAGCCCCTGAACCAGGCTTCAATGACGATGAGTCCGGCACGCAGATTGTCTTTGGCATTGCAAGGCGGGTTCCTTCTCCGAATACTCCATAGAAGATTTTGAACACAAGGATCGTGTCCGGCTCTGCAAAACAAATTCCACATACCACCGTAGAGAGCACAATATTCCACAAATCTAAGCTGCTGACAACTTTTCATAGCGTGACATCACGCCACGACCTGGTTATTACGAACCGTTTTTTCTAGCTTGCCAATGCACGTGTTGCGAGGAGGTTTTATTGGCACGTCTTGTCGAAGCATAGATCGTGTTCCCCTTATCACGGGATTCCCATCAATACAGGTGTGGGTAACCCAACCGCGCTTGTTAATATGACTCCTTGATTTTAGGCAAGTTCCAAACGGCCACACTGGTGTCGGCGTTCTGGGAACGGGGTCCCCGGACATGCCTACCTGCGGCCTGCGGCGTGGCTCAGGTGGTGGCCCAGTACGGCCCATCTTCATCAGCACAAGATTCAAGACCCTTGCGAGGGGCCAAGCCTCGCGGGGTGGACGACACAAGGCTTCCTCGGGAACAGCCTCGCCAGGCAGGCTCGCGAGGAGGCAGAGAGATCAAGGCAGGGTGCCTCGCAAGGTGCTCGTAACGCAAGCCATGACGATCGAGACCAGGAGGGAGCCAGGCGGGCGCCGGCCTGCGTAGTGTCCTAGTTTCCTATTTGGTGCAAGGGGGCAAGCACAGATGTGGAGTACCGAGGCATCAGGCAAAGGTTGCCATTTCAGTGCAACGAGACCAAGACCAGCGGAGCGGCAGGATGGAGGTCACCATGGAGCCCAAGACGGCGTCATCGCTATTGGTTTTGGCAGCCGAAGACCAACTTTAGTCAGGATAACTTGTACTAGATGTTCCCCTTCAAAATGGCCGTTGTTGGCGCCCTTCCCGCTCAATATTTGGGAAGAGGACTAGGGCCTCTATAAATAGAATGAGCCACCACAGTATAGGGGGGCGAGGATAGAGCGAGTGCTCATTAGAGAGAGAGAGAGGCGATTGAACTCACCCAAGCAGTTCATCGCACCAGCTCAAGAACACCTCTCGCGAGGCTATTTTTCCCTTGTACTATTCATCATCAGCCCTAGAGGCAATCCACCACACCACACACTGGAGTAGGGTATTACACCACATCGGTGGCCCGAACTAATATAAATCTTGTGTCCCTCGTGTTATTCATCGTTTTCAGCTTAGATCTCTCAAGGCGATTGGACGTAGATCGGTAGGGGAGAGATCTTCGTGCGCACCCAGTGTTCGAACCTTAAGGGTATGCCGGAACCCTACATCCGACATTTGGCGCGCCAGGTAGGGGTGCACCAGAGCTCTCCCTTTCGTCGACCCGTTCCCCATCAGCGCCACGCTCTGCCCTCGTGGCGGCCAACATGCCGCCCGGTCCGCCTGTCGACGCCGGCGTGCAAACCAGGGGGCTCCGAGCCCTGGCCCCCGCCTTGCGACTGGTGCAGTGGCTGAACAAGTTCAAGCCGGACATGCCACCGTGCTATGACAGCGCGACCGACCCGCTAGCCTTCCTGCTGGCATATGGAGAAGCCGTCCTCAAGGCCGGAGGTGACAACAAGGTCATGGCGAACTGGCCACCCATGGCCCTCACCGGCGTCCCGCGCATGTGGCTGCTCCACCTGCTAGCGGCTTCTGTGGCCTCCTGGAAGGAGTTGTGCAACTTCTTCCTCGCCCATCATGCTGCGTCGGCACCCCCAGTCGTCGCAGCCATCCTGGGCGGATCGCAGGCACCGCCTTCAAGCCGCCACATCAAGCCGTTCGTCCGCCAGATCGGCGCCGTCCTCAAGCGCCGTGAAACCCCCCGGGCTGGGTGGCACCCAAGACCGATTTGGCCTTTCAGCTCGGATGACCACCCCCCAACACCGCCTGTTCGGGCGCACTCCTGATGCTATGCACCCCCACCATCTGCCAGGTTGCCGTCACCAGGACCCTCATCGATGGTGGTGCCGGCCTCAACGTGCTCTTGGTGGAGGCCTTCACCCTCCTCCACGTACCGCTAGAGCGGCTTCAACGCAGCAAACCCTTCTTGGGCGTCGGAGGCGGGTCCACCGACTCCCTGGGGCAGATCCGCCTCCCGGTGACCTTCGGCACCCACGACAACTTCCGCACGGAGCTGATCGACTTCGACATCGCTCCCATCGGCCTCCCGTAGAACACCATCCTCGGCTACCCAGCCTTGGCCCAGTTCATGGCAGCGACTCACCCGGCGTACAACCTCATGAAGATGCCCGGGGACAGTGGCGTCCTTACTGTGTCCGGAGACACAACGGATGCACTGCAGGCGCTCAAGCTTGCTTTCAAGGCGGCCGTGGTGGCGCAGCCCGCAAGCGTGGATACCCTCGAGCCCAAGGGGGCTGCGCCGGCTAAGAAGAAGCAGCTATTCACCCAAGACAAGGCGGAGACCAAGCAGGTACCGGTCGACGAGGATGGATCCACTGGCGCCACCTTCACCATAGGCGCCAACCTCGACCCTAAGCAGGAGGAGGCCTTGGTGAGGTTCCTGCACGAAAACAAGAAGGTGTTTGCGTGGGAACCTGATCAGCTGGCAGGGGTCCCAAGGGATGTGATTGAGCATCATCTCAACGTGTGCCCCAAGGTGCGCCCCGTGAAGTAGAAGGCAAGGCGGCAGTCCACAGAAAAGCAGGCCTTCATCATCCAAGAAACCCACAAATTAGAGGCAGCGGGCGTCATTCGCAAGGTCCGCTATCCAGAATAGCTGGCCAACCCTGTTGTTGTGCCAAAAAAGGGAGGAAAGGAACGCATGTGTGTCGACTTCACCAACCTCAACAAGGCCTGCCCACAGGATCTGTTCCCGCTCCCTCGCATCGACCAGATCGTCGACTCTATCGCCGAGTGTGACCTATTGTGCTTCCTAGATGCCTTCTCAGGCTATCACCAGATCAAGATGGCAGTAGAAGACGTGGAGAAAACGGCCTTCCTGACCCCGTGTGGAGTGTACTGCTATACCTACATGCCATTTGGGTTGCGCAACGCAGGAGCGACCTTTCAGCGGCTGATGCATATCGCCTTGGGCCGACAGCTCGGGAGGAACGCTGAAGCTTACGTCGATGACATTGTGGTGAAGTCTCGGGAGGCAAAAACCCAGATACAGGACCTGGAAGAAACCTTCGCGAGCCTTCGTGAAGTGGATCTATGGCTCAATCTAGAGAAGTGCGTGTTCGGAGTGCCCTCGGGCAAGCTCTTGGGCTTCCTCGTGTCCCACAGGGGCATCGAGGCTAACCTAGAGAAGGTCAAGGCAGTCAAAGACATGAGTCCGCCGAAGACCCTCAGAGAAATGCAGAAGCTCACCGGGCGTCTAACCGCGTTGGGACGCTTCATCTCCAAGGTGAGGGAGCGGGCACTACCCTTATTCAAGCTGATGAAGAAGAAGGGCCCGTTCGAATGGACTGAAGAGGCCGATAAGGCATTCCAAGATCTCAAGAAGTACCTTACTAGCCCTCTAGTGATGGTAGCTTCGCGCCCTCGGGAGCCCTTGGTGCTTTACCTTGCAGCCACTCCCTACTCCGCCAGCGCAGCCCTAGTGGCGGTTAGAGAGGAGCGCCAGGCCAAGGCCGTGCCAGCCGCTGCCCCGGCCGAAGCAGAGCAAAGCCAAGAAAGCCTCGCGAAGACCACGACAGCATCAGATAAGGATCAGCCTCAGCAAGGGGACGCACCTGGAGCGGAGGAGGCCTCGCCAGGCAACTAAGCGCTGGGGGCTCTGTCGTCTCAGGAGGCGCCTCAACCTCCGGAAGACGCGTGCTGCGCCAGCACCCTCAACCTCGTCGAGCACCCTGTATACTTCATCAGCACGGTGCTACAGGACGCAAGGGCGCGGTACCCCATGCCCCAAAAACTCCTCCTCGCGCTGTTAGTGGCTTCACGCAAGCTGCGACACTACTTCCAAGGCCATCCCATCAAGGTCGTCTCACCATACCCCTTGGAAAGGGTGCTCAGGAGCCCCAACTCGGCTGGTAGAGTCGCTGAATGGAATATTGAGTTGCAAGCATTTCAGTTGGAATTCAACACGACCAGAGTCATCAAAGGAGCCACACTTGCAGATTTCATGGCAGAATGGGCGGAGGCAGCAGGGCTCAAAGCGGGTGAGGACCGGTCGCTTTCCCCGGGAAGTGAGGCACCGGACGGCTGGGTCATGTACTTCGACGAGGGGTTCTCCCAACATGGAGCGGGGGCTGGCGTAGTGCTCATATCTCCTACTCAGGACAAGCTCTACTATGCCGTGCAACTCTGCTTCCAGCATGGAGAAAAGGTCTCCAACAACATAGCAGAATACGATGGCCTAATAGCGGGCTTGGAAGCTGCAGTCGCCTTGGGGGTAAAGCGCCTCATTATCAAGGGCGATTCACAACTCCTCGTCAACTTCTCCAACAAGGTATACAAGCCGAAGGACGAACACATGGAAGCATAACTCGTGGAGGTCCGCAGGATGGAGAAACAGTTTTGGGGGCTGGAGTTGCAGCATGTGCCTCGCGGCACCAATCAAGAGGCTGATGACATCGCCAGAAGGGCGTCCAGGCAGTTGCCCCAGGAGCCTGGCGTCTTCGAATAACGACTCTTTAAACCTTCAGCGGCACCATCACTATCAAACACAGCACAGCTTCGGGAGGAGCTCCCTCAACCGCCTGCCTCGGGAGCCCTGGCCTATGGCCCGACTTCAGGGGCACGCTTGCTCCTGGCGCTGGAGCTTCAGGAGGGATGTTGGACCGTGGAGTTCAAGGATTACTTGGTGCAAGGGATCCTGCCGGAAAAGGAGGAGGATGCGGAACACGTGGCGCGTCAGGCCACGGCCTACTGCATCCAAGATGGAGAGCTCTACCAGAAGCGGCCGAATGACGTTACTCTACGTTGCATCTCTAGGGAGCAAGGAAAAGTGCTACTGGCAGACATTCACGGCGGAGACTGCGGGCACAACTCGTCTTTGTGCACACTCGTCGGCAAGGCATTTTGCTGCGGTTTCTACTGGCCAACAGCACTCAACGACGCAATCGAGCTGGTGAAGGCTTGTGTAGTCTGTCAATTCCATGCCAAGCAGATTCACCAGCCAGCTCAGGGCCTTCAGACCATTCCCCTCTCGTGGCCGTTCGCTGTTTGGGGACTAGACATCCTTGGCCCATTTCCTCAGGCGCCAAGGGGCTACCACTACCTTTACGTCGCCATTGACAAATTCACCAAGTGGGTAGAAGTGGAAGCTGTCCGCACCATCCCAGCTGGCTCAACAGTCAATTTCATCAGGGACCTCGTGAGCCGGTTTGGGGTACCTAATCGCATCATCACTGACAATGGTTCACAGTTCACCAGTAATCTCTTTAAAACATATTGTGCTAACCTTCAAAAGCAGATATGCTACGCTTCGGTGGCACACCCTCGGAGCAATGACCAAGCCAAGCGCGCCAACGCGGAGGTCCTGAAAGGCCTCAAAACTCAAACCTTCAAAAAGAAGCTAGAGGCCTGCGGTAGGGGCTGGCACGACGAGCTTCAGTCCGTGCTATGGTCCATCCGTACTACCATTACCAAGTCTACCGGCGAAACCCCGTTCTTCCTCGTCTATGGTGTTGGCGGTCCTTCCTCACGAGGTCAGGCATCGCTCCGCGCGGGTCCTGGCTTTCGATGAAGCACAGCAGGACGCCATGCAGGGGGTGGACCTCATGCATGGGGAGGAGCGTCGTCGGGAGGCTGCGCTTCAGGCTGCGAGGTACCAGCAAGCACTACGGCGGTACCACTGCCGCAACATCGGCCGTAGGACCCTCGAGGTAGGTGACCTCGTGCTCAGACGAGTGCTCTCCAGGGAGGGGCTGCACAAGCTCTCGCCCATGTGGGAGGGCCCGTTCAAGGTTGTTCATGTCTCTAGGCCTGGCGACGCACGCTTGGAGACTCAGGAGGGGGTGCCCATCCCGAACTTGTGGAACATCCAGCACCTCCGGAAGTTCTACCCTTCAAGATGTCGGATGTTGGGTTCCGGCAGACCCTTAAGGTTCGAACTATGGGGTGCGCGCGAAGATCTTTCTCCTACCGATCTACGTCCGATGGTCTCGAGAGGATCTAAGCTAAAAACGATGAACAACACAAGGGACACGAGATTTATACTGGTTCGGGCCACCGTGGTGGTGTAATACCCTACTCCAGTGTGTGGTGTGGTGGATTGCCTCTGGGGCTGATGATGGACAGTATAGGGAAGAACAGCCTCACGAGAGGTGTTCTTGAGCTAGTGCGATGAACTGCTTGGGTGAGTTCGATCACCTCTCTCTCTACTGAGTATCCTATCTGTCTATCGATCCATCCATATCTACTGTGGAGGCTAGCCCTATATATAGAGGCCCTGGGCCTCTTCCAAAATATTGAGCGGGAAGGGCGCCTACAACGGCCATTTTGAAGGGGAACATCTAGTACAAGTTATCCTGACTAAAGTTGGTCTTCGGCTACCGAAAGCACTGGCGATGATGCCGTCTTGGGCTCCATGGTGACCTCCATCCTGCCGCTCCGCTAGTCTTGGTATTGTTGCATTGAAATGGCAACCTTTGCCTGATGCCTCGGTACTCCACGTCTGTGCTTGCCCCCTTTGCACCAAAGAGGAAACAAGGACACTGCGCAGGCCGGCGCCCGCCAGGCGCCTGCCTGGCCTCGATCGTCATGGCTTGCGTCACGAGCATCTCGCGAGGTCCCCTGCCTTGATCTCTCCGCCTCCTCGCAAGCCTGCCTGGTGAGGTCGTTCCTGAGGAAGCCTAGCATCGTCCGCCCCGCGAGGCTTGGCCCCTCGCGAGGGTCTTGAGTCTTGTGTTGATGAAGATGGGCCATACTGGGCCACCACTTGAGCCATGCCGCAGGCCGCAGGCAGGCAAGTCTGGGGACCCCCGTTCCCAGAACACCGACAGTAGCCCCCGGGCCCAAGGCGCGCTCGGACTTGGCTTAGCGGAGAAGCGAAGGGGCAAGTGCGGAGCGCTGTGGGCCCCATCAGCCTGCGGCCTTGGGCGCCGTGTGGCGGTTGATTGGACGTGGGCGTCTCCGCTTCCCCATGCTGCCTCGGCAACTGCTCGACTGACAAAAGGTTGGCTCTGAGGTTAGCCTTACTTTCATTACCCTTGCTCTCCTTGCTCAAGATCCCCTTTCTTGCTCTTCCCCCCTCTGCTTCCAAAATCTTCAGATCTGCCGCATCCTTTCTCCCCGGCGAGCAATGGCGCCCCGCAGGACCCCGGCTGGGGCCACATGGGCTCTGGTCTCCTCCAACGTGACGGAGAAGAATCTCGCCCTCACGCGCCAGATGGCAGCGTCACAGATCAATGAGATGGGGGAGATTGCGCTCCGACTTGGCTCCGCCCGGCCGGTGGACAAGGGGAGCACCTTCTACCTCCTCTTCATGAACGCTGTCATCGCTGGTCTGGTTCCTCCCTTATCTGAGTTCTTCCTTGCTGTCCTTCGCCAATATCAGTTGCACGCTCTGCATACCCACCCCAACTCCATCCTCCTCTTGTCGATCTTCGCCTACTACTGTGAGGCGCACGTCGGGGTGGTGCCCTCTGTGGCCTGGCTACGCCACTTATTCTCCCTCCGGGTCTCTGGCGGCAATATCTTGGCGTGCGCGAGCTTTGTCGCGTACTCCAAGTACAACGCCATCTCGAAGGCCGGGAAGAGGGCCGAGGGCTTCCGGAGCAAGTGGGCCATGGTGGACGCCGGGTGCCACAACCCCCTACTGGAGCTGCCGACAAAGCAGCCTGAGGCTGTTGAGGCATGGTCCCGCGCGAAGCTCGATGATCGGCGGGCGAGGCAGGTGTTGGAGAAGATGAACGCCGACCTGAGGCCGGGCAGTCTGAGGGCGGCGAAGCTGACTGGGACCTCGCTCCTGAGGGAGTTTCTGTCACACCAGGTGACCCCTCTCCAGGCGCACTCGCGCCCGCTGTGGATGCTCGCGGATGCGGATGTCATCATCCGCCTGAGTTTGGACGCCCTGAGCAACGAGGATCTGACTGCGGCCCTACGCTGCTTGGTTGGAGAGGAAGTGGCAGGCCCGGTGGGTGCTCTGGTCCCTTTGTTCCTCCGCGACGACTGGAGGCTGGTGGTGGATGCCATGCCCACCTTCGATGGGATCGGCCTAGTGCCAGCGGAGGATCCTGAGGGTCAGGCAGAGACGGCGACAGTGAACCTATCCTCTGGTGAATCCAGCGGAGAAGAGGAGGGAGATGACGACGAGGACGAGGAGCATGACTCGGAGGCGACCTTCGAGGGGACAGGGGAGACTTCCCCCTGGCGTAGGTCCAGCGCCCTCCGCTCCTTGCCTGACGATGACGAAGCCGGCGCCAGGCAAGATGGGGAGGACGCGCCCTTGATCCCGAGGAAGGACAGGTCCGGGCTGATCTCCCGAGGGTCTACCCTGGCTCTCGCATCGGCCGAAGTCAGCTCCAACCCTTCAGGCGCGCCTTCCCCTACGGCTGGGCCTCCCGAGGCTGAGCCCCGCAAGAGGCTTTCAGGCTTCAAGCTTGGCCAGAGTCCGTGGGATCCCGTGGCAGTCAATCAGTAAGTGTTCGAATATCGCCTCGCTCCAGTCTTTGCTGTTGAGATCTGGCATCTTCTATTGGGTAGGCTGCTACCCACGGCGAAGAGGTTGAAGGGAGATGTGGCGACCCCGCCTGGGACGGGCTCCTCAGTCGTGGACGCGTCTTCACGCGTGGGAAAGGGAGGTAGCAGGACCCGCACGTCCCCTGCCCGATCGTCTTTGCGAGGCTAGCAGGGACGCTCCGGCGAGGAGTCAGCCCTCGTAGCCCCGCTGACTCTCGAGGTGCCTGCGCTTGATGCTGTCGCCGATGTGGTCAAGGCTAAGGGGGTCCCTTCCTCCCAAGCTGTGATCACGCTGCCGTCCTCTCCCCCTACTCCACCGGCTCCCGTCTCCTCTGCTTCCTCCGCCGCCTTGGACCGTGCCGCCGACGAACTGAGTCGGCTGCGGGAGGATCTCCGGAGCACGGACCCCCGCCTGGTGGTAGGGCGCCTGGAGTTGATCTCCAGCTGGGTTCGATCCGACGCCTCCGTCCGAGCGGTGCTGAGCCAGGATGTGACGGCTTCCGAGGAGGGGAAGCAAGCCACCTCCCAGGCCATGGCCGCTCGCGATGAGGCGTTGAAGGATGCCTCCACCGCCAAGGGCCGCTGCAAGACACTGGAGGGCGAATTGCAAGGGCTGCATGATGAGCTCGCCAAGGAGGTTTGCGACCGCCAGGTGAAGGAGGAGGAGATGAAGGCTCGGGAGGTTGCTGTCAAGGAGCGCGACGCCGAACTTTCAGCCGACTGTGACTGGCTGAAGACGCTGGAGCTGGCACTGAAGGAGGAGGGGGTCGAACTAGACGTCGAGGCGAAGGTCTTGGCCGAGGACCGCGCGGCCTTCGCGCACTACGAGAAGAGGGCCCGCATAGCGCTGAAAACGCTCTATGACGGTGGCCTGGAGAAGCCGCTGGCCGGAGCCAAGGAAGGCCCCGCTAAGCTGGTTCCCTTCCTCGTTGAGGCGCTTGAAGAAGTAGTGATCGGCATTGGCCCCATGGCTGAAGTCGAGGCTCGCGTCCTCTCCTCCGCAGAGCTGACGCGGATCCTCAGCCACGTCTACCTCCACAACCCCGACGCCAGCCTCGATGACCTGTTGGAGCCCGTGGGCGCCAAGCGCTCCGCCGCTACTGCTGAAGCCGTCAAGGGTCGAGCGGAGGCCTTGCTGTCGAAGTTCCACGCCTTCGACAACGCGCCCAAGCAAGGCGCTGCCGGCCCCGCAACTCCAGGAGGTGGGGCTGCCAAGCGCGACTCCACCACGAGCGGTGGCGCGGCCCAGGGGTGATCTTCTCGCGGCCTTTTTCCTGCTTTGATTCCGGCAACATGCACCATGCCTCGTGGAGGCGTTTAAATTTGTGTCTGGTATTGTGAGGACAATTTATGGTCTATAATATTTGCTTCTAGATTTGCTAGATTTTGCGACTTCCTTCCTATTTGCTTGTGTTCTACGTCGGCAGGGCCCGGCCCCGCGCATACCTCAGCCACCGTAGCCCCGACCGGATCACCAGGACGGAACTAAGGAGTGAGGGACTACGTGGCAAGTTAGGCTCCTGAGTCGCGATGCTCAGGAGTCCCCCTTGACGCGCAAACTGCAAATAGGGAGGTGATACGTCTCCAACTTATCTATAATTTTTGATTGTTCCATGCTATTATATCACCCCTTTTGAATGTTTATGGGCTTTATTTTACACATTTATATCATTTTTCGGACTAACCTACTAACCGAGGCCCAACCCATATTGCTGTCTATTTGCCTGTTTCAGTATTTCGAAGAAAAGGAATATCAAACGGAGTCCAAACGGAATGAAACCTTCGGGAGCGTGAATTTTGGAACGAACGTGATCCGGAGAGCTTGGAGTGCAAGTCAAGAAGCACCCGAGGCCCCCACAATATACGAGGTCGCGCCCCCCTGTAGGGCGTGCCCCCCTATCTCGTGGGCCCCTCGGGCGGCCACCGACATACTTCTTCCTCCTATATATACCTACGTACCCCGAAAACATCCAGGGGCACCACGAAACACAATTTCCACCGCCGTAACCTTCTGTATCCGCGAGATCCCATCTTGGAGCCTTCGCCGGCACTCTGCCGGAGGGGGAATCGACCATGGAGGGCCTCTACATCAATATCCTTGCCCCTCCGATGAGTTGTGAGTAGTTTACCACAGACCTACAGGTCCATAGTTATTAGCTAGATGGCTTCTTTCTCTTTTTGGATCTCAATACAATGTTCTCCCCCTCTCTTGTGGAGATCTATTCGATGTAAACTCTTTTTGCGGTGTGTTTGTCGAGATTCGATGAATTTTGGGTTTATGATCATGTTTATCTATGAATAATATTTGAATATTCTTTGAATTCTTTTATGTATGAGTGAGTTATCTTTGCAAGTCTCTTCGAATTATCAGTTTGGTTTGGCCTACTAGATTGAACTTTCTTGCCATGGGAGAACTGCTTAGCTTTGGGTTCAATCTTGCGGTGTCCTTACCCAGTGACAAAAAGGGTTGCAAGGCACGTATTGTATTGTTGCCATCGAGGATAACAAGATGGGGTTTATATCATATTGCTTGAGTTTATCCCTCTACATCATGTCATCTTGCTTAATGCGTTACTCTGTTCTTATGAACTTAATACTCTAGATGCATGTTGGATAGCGGTCGATGTGTGGAGTAATAGTAGTAGATGCAGGAAGGAGTCGGTCTACTTGTTATGGACGTGATGCCTATATACATGATCATGTCTAGATAATCTCATAACTATGCGCTTTTCTATCAATTGCTCGACAATAATTTGTTCACCCACCGGAATACTTATGCTATCTTGAGAGAAGCCACTAGTGAAACCTATGGCCCCCGGGTCTATCTCTTATCATATTTGCTTTCAATCTACTTTTATTTGCATCTTTCCTTTTTGCATCTATATTATAAAATACCAAAAATATATTTATCTTAGCGTACTATCTTTATTAGATCTCACTTTCTCAAGTGGCCGTGAAGGGATTGACAACCCCTTTACTGCGTTGGTTGCGAGTTCTCAGTTTGTTTGTGTAGGTGCGTGGGACTTTTGAGGATCCTCCTACTAGATTGATACCTTGGTTCTCAAAACTGAGGGAAATACTTATGCTACACTTGCTGCATCACCCTTTCCTCTTCGAGGAAAACCAATGCAAGCTTAAGACGTAGCAAGAAGGATTTCTGGCGCCGTTGCCGGGGAGGTCTTCGCTCAAGTCAAGACATACCAAGTACCCATCACAAATCCATCTCCCTCGCATTTACATTATTTGCCATTTGCCTCTCGTTTTCCTCTCCCCCACTTCACCCTTGCCGTTTTATTCGCCCTCTCTTTCCCAATCTCCTCCTCTCTTTTCCGTTTGCCTTCCCGTTGCCATGGCCGATTCAAAAAGAACTAAGGGCCCTTTCCTAGGTTCTAGTACCTTGGACAACCCCTCTATCCTCTCTAAGCTCATGAATAATGACGCTATAGAAAGACCCACCGGGGTCTCCAATGAGAGCTTGAATAATTTTGATGACGATGACTCTGGAATTTTTCTCTATTTACTTGATGAGTCTTTAAAAGATGTTTGGGATAGGTTATTAAGGATTCGGGCCAGCTATGTGCCATAATATAAAATTGAAGATTACTTAAAAAAAATTTATGTTGGCTTGCCCGCTTCTTTGAAACAAGTTTTAGATTCTATTTTTGAAGGAAGTTTTCTTGAAAGGGATGCTATAGATACTTATGAAAAAATGAAAACCATATTTGGACACCCTATGAATGATAAGGTTGAATGAACTACTCTCTTGTGCTTTTATCAAAATGAAATTACTGAAGAGATGAAGTCTAGTTTAGAGGCAAACTTCTGTAACGTGCTTAATCTTACTTCTTCCATTAATGGCCATGTGCTTACCTTAAATAGAAGATTGAATGCCATAGAGAGGAGATCCTCCTCTCCGAGTGCCAAAGATGGCACTCGTTAGATCTATCTTTGTTTTTATGCCAAGCTAGGGGCGTTAAACGATAGCAGTAGTTGGGAGGCAACCCAATTTTCTTTATGTTTTTTGTTTTTGCTCCTGTTTAGTAATAAATATTGCATCTACGTTCTGTTTAGATGTGTTTTTATCTTTTAATTAGTGTTTGTGCCAAGTAGAACCTATAGCATAACCTACGATGATAGTTGATTTGATTCTGCTGAAAAACAGAAACTTTGCGCGCACGAATATAATTTTGTTAAATCACGGGAAGGTGATTTGGCGTTGATTCTTTTTTCTACTGTTCAATAAACAAATTGTCCAGGACTTCCTATTTTGGTAGGATTTTTAGAGTTCCAGAAGTTTGCGTTAGTTACAGATTGCTACAGACTGTTCTGTTTTTGACAGATTCTGTTTTTCGTGTGTTGTTTGCTTATTTCAATGCATCTATGGCTAGTAAATTAGTTTATAAACCATAAAGAAGTTGGAATACAGTAGGTTTAACACCAAATTAAATAAAGAATGAGTTCATTGCAGTACCTTATGTGGTGGTTTTGTTTTCTTTCACTAACGGAGCTTATAAGATTTCCTGTTGAGTTTTGTGTTGTGAAGTTTTCAAGTTTTGGGTAAAGCTTTTATGGACTATGGAATAAGGCGTGGCAAGAGCCTAAGCTTGGGGATGCCAAAGGCACCCCAAGATATTCAAGAATATCCAAAAGCCTAAGCTTGGGGATGCCCCGGGAAGGCATCCCCTCTTTTGTCTTCGTTCATTGGTAACTTTACTTGGAGCTATATTTTTATTCGCCACATGATATGTGTTTTGCTTGGAGCGTCGTGTATTATATTATTCTTTGCTTTTTAGTTTAACAAAATCATCCTTGCTGTACACACCTTTTGGGAGAAGCCTATTTGATTAGAATTTGCTAGAATACTCTATGTGCTTCACTTATATCTTTTGAGCTTGATAGTTTTTGCTCTAGTGCTTCACTTATATCTTTTAGAGCACGGTGGTGTCTTAATTTTGAAGAAATTGCTAGTATCTCATGCCTCACTTATATTATTTTGAGAGTATTTTAGAACAGCATGGTATTTGCTATGGTCATAAAATTGGTCCTAGAATGGTAGGCATCCAAGTTGGGCACAATAAAAACTATCATAGAAAGTGAATTGGATGCTATGATCAATTTGATGCTTGATAATTGTTTTGAGATATGGAGGTAGTGATATTAAAGTCATGCTAGTTGGGTGATTATGAATTTAAAGAATGCTTGTGTTGAAGTTTGTGATTCCTGTAACATGCACGTATGGTGGACCGCTTTGTGTTGAAGTTGGAGCACAATTTTATTTATTGATTGTCTTCCTTATGAGTGGCGGTCGGGGACGAGCGATGGTCTTTTCCTACCAATCTATCCCCCTAGGAGCATGCACGTAGTGCTTTGGTTTTTGATGACTTCTAAATTTTTGCAATAAGTGCATGAGTTCTTTTGATTAATGTTGAGTCCATGGATTATACGCACCCTTTCACCCTTCCACCATTGCTAGCCTCTCTTGTACCGTGCAACTTTCGCCGGTACCATACACCCACCATACTCCTTCCTCAAAGCAGCCACCATACCTACCTATTATGGCATTTCCATAGCCATTCCGAGATATATTGACATGCAACTTTCCACCGTTCTGTTCATATGACATGCATTACTTTTGTCATATTGCTCTTTGCATGATCATGTAGTTGACATTGTATTCGTGGCAAGGCCACCTTCATAATTTTCATACATGTCACTCTTTATTCATTGCATATCCCGGTACACCGCCGGAGGCATCATATGGAGTCATATCTTGTTCTAGCCTTGAGTTGTAATTCTTGAGTTGTAAATCCATAAAAGTGTGATGATCTTCATTATTAGAGCATTGTCCTAGTGAGGAAAGGATGATGAAGACTATGATTTCCCCACAAGTCGGGATGAGACTTCAGACTTTACAAAAAAAAAGAGAAAGGCCAAAAAAAGGAAGGCCAAAGAAAAAAAAAGAGAAAAAGAAAAAAAAGAAAAAAGAGAAATATAAAATGAGATAAAAAGAGAGAAGGGACAATGCTACTATCTCTTTTTCTACACTTGTGCTTCAAAGTAGCACCATGATCTTCATGATAGAGAGTCTCATATGTTGTCACTTTCATATACTAGTGGAGATTTTTCATTATAGAACTTGGATTGTATATTCCAATGACGGGCTTCCTCAAAGTGCCCTAGGTCTTCATGAGCAAGCGAGTTGGATGCACACCCACTTAGTTTCTTTTGTTGAGCTTTCATATATTTATAGCTCTACTGCATCCGTTGCATGGCAATCCCTACTCACTCACATTGATATCTATTAATGGGCATCTCCATAGCCCGTTGATACGCCTAGTTGATGTGAGACTATCTTCTCCTTTTTTGTCTTCTCCACAACCACCATTCTATTCCACATATAGTGCTATGTCCATGGCTCACGCTCATGTATTGCGTGAAAGTTGAAAAAGTTTGAGATTATTAAAGTATGAAACAATTGCTTGGCTTGTCATCGGGGTTGTGCATGATTAAATACTTTGTGTGATGAAGATAGAGCAACAACCAGACTATATGATTTTGTAGGCATAACTTTCTTTGGCCATGTTATTTTGAGAAGACATGATTACTTTGATTAGTATGCTTGAAGTATTACTATTTCTTTTATCAATATGAACTTTTATTTTGTATTCATTTGGATCTGAATATTCATGCCACAATAAAGAAAATTATATTATGAATTATGATAGGTAGCATTCCACATCAAAAATTCTCTTTTTATCATTTACCTACTCGAGGACGAGCAGAAATTAAGCTTGGGGATGCTTGATACGTCTCCAACGTATCTATAATTTTTGATTGTTCCATGCTATTATATTACCCCTTTTGGATGTTTATGGGCTTTATTTTACACATTCATATCATTTTTGGGACTAACCTACTAACCGGAGGCCCAGACCATATCGCTGTTTTTTTTCCTATTTCAGTATTTCAAAGAAAAGGAATATCAAACGGAGTCCAAACGGAATGAAACCTTCGGGAGCGTGATTTTTGGAACGAACGCGATCTGGAGAGCTTGGAGTGCAAGTCAAGAAGCACCCGAGGCCCCCACGAGATAGGAGGTCGCACCCCCCCCCCTGTAGGGCGCGCCCCCCTGTCTCGTGGGCCCCTCGGGCGGCCACCGACGTACTTCTTCCTCCTATATATACCTACGTACCCCGAAAACATCCGGGGGCACCATGAAACACAATTTCCACCGCCGTAACCTTATGTATCCGCGAGATCCCATCTTGGAGCCTTCGCCGGCACTCTGCCGGAGGGGGAATCGACCACGGAGGGCCTCTACATCAACATCCTTGCCCCTCCGATGAGTTGTGAGTAGTTTACCACAGACCTACGGGTCCATAGTTATTAGCTAGATGGCCTCTTCTCTCTTTTTGGATCTCAATACAATGTTCTCCCCCTCTCTTGTGGAGATCTATTCGATGTAAACTCTTTTTGCGGTGTGTTTGTCGAGATCCAATGAATTGTGGGTTTATGATCAAGTTTATCTATCAATAATATTTGAATCTTCTCTGAATTCTTTTATGTATGATTGAGTTATCTTTGCAAGTCTCTTCGAATTATCAGTTTGGTTTGGCCTACTAGATTGATCTTTCTTGCCATGGGGGAAGTGCTTAGCTTTGGGTTCAATCTTGCGGTGTCCTTACCCAGTGACAGAAAGGGTTACAAGGCACGTATTGTATTGTTGCCATCGAGGATAACAAGATGGGGTTTATATCATATTGCTTGATTTTATCCCTCTACATCATGTCATCTTGCTTAATGTGTTACTCTGTTCTTATGAACTTAATACTCTATATGCATGCTGGATAGCGGTCGATGTGTGGAGTAATAGTAGTAGATGCAGGCAGGAGTCGGTCTACTTGTTGTGGACGTGATGGCTATATACATGATCATGCCTAGAACTATGCGCTTTTCGATCAATTGCTCGACAGTAATTTGTTCACCCACCGTAATACTTATGCTATCTTGAGAGAAGCCACTAGTGAAACCTATGGCCCCCGGGTCTATCTCTTATCATATTTGCTTTCACTCTACTTTTATTTGCATCTTTACTTTTTGCATCTATATTATAAAATACCAAAAATATATTTATCTTATCATACTATCTTTATTAGATCTCAATTTTGCAAGTGGCCCTGAAGGGATTGACAACCCCTTTATTGCGTTGGTTGCGAGTTCTTAGTTTGTTTGTGTAGGTGCATGGGACTTTTGAGGAGCCTCCTACTGGATTGATACCTTGGTTCTCAAAACTGAGGGAAATACTTACACTACACTTGCTGCATCACCCTCTCCTCTTCGAGGAAAACCAACGCAAGCTCAAGATGTAGCAGGAGGGGACGGAGGAGAGGATTTGTCGTTCTGCATCGGCAGGGCCCGCCCCCGCGCATACCTCAACCTCCATTAGCCTTTCGGAACTAACGAGTGAAGGCTTACATGACTAGTTAGGCTCCTGAGCCGCGATGCTCAGGAGTCCCCCTTGACGCTCAAACGAGTCTTCATACCTTGGCTCCGCTCAGGGATGGGCGCGCGACGACCAGGTCCGAGGGACCTGGCTAGGTGTCATGTGCTCGGGTGTGGCCCGGGTGCAGCCCCCGTGTCCAGCCCCCTTGCGCGGCACTCCCAAGGGAAGGCTTTGCAACGGTGCCAGGCACTGAGCTCCGGGCTCCCTGAGGTTGATACAGCCGTGGGCTGCCCTCGGTTGTTTATCACCAGCGCGGAGCGTAGTGCTTCCGTATGTGTACGGGCATAGCTGCTCCTCGGCAGTGTTGTCAGCCAGTGCGTGAGAGGGGGCTCCCCTCCGGGAGGAGCCCCCCTGGGCATGTACAGCCCCGCCCTGACACGTGGCCGGCACGGTAGGGCTGTGGGAGGTGTATCTGGGCACCCGTGAGCCAGCGCGGGACTCACGGGGCCCTACCTCGAGGCGGGTTGTGCCTGGCTCTGGGCCTTTGTTAGTGGTATGTTCCTGCAAGGTGGTTAGAAATGCAAATGCTCTACGTCATCAGGTCCCGGCCCTCGAGCAAGCTCAGTCGCCGCTGGTATGACAGGTCATGATGCCGTGGGTCAAGGCCAGGGGGTGAGGGCTGGAGAGCCAGTAAGAGCCCATGAGTCACGATGCTCAGGTGCCCCCCTTTTAATGTGCAAGCGCTTTGCATGAGAAAGGAGAGGCCTGTGGTAGCCAGCAGACGATAATCATGATCAGGTTAAGCATGGAGAAGCAGATCAACTTCGATAGATGCAAGGAAAAGCAAACGCCACTGGGTCTTGCCCGAGCGGCTTGGGGATGATGCAGCCCGAGGGGCGTCCCCAATAAGGTAAGTTGAAGACAAAAGCAAAACGGATACATGCCGCAGGGATAGGCCCACGCGACCTGGGAATGATGCAGCCCTAAGGGCGCTCCCAGCTGAAACGAAACTTGAAAGAAGTCATCTGGCATTGCAGAGCGAGTGTTGGAGTAGCTGACGATGCGAGGCGAAGAAGCCAATCCTCGCGAGCCCTTGGGGCTCCGAGCCTAGGGAGGCTCGCGAGGTCCGGGCGGCTCGACGAGGTCCATCTCCCCTTCCTCCATGAGCGCGTGATGCTTGGCCACCTGAGCTTCCAGAATGCTCCTCATCAGGCGCTGGTGGGCAGCAGCCACGTTCGGCAGGCCGAAGGGCATGCGAACGTAGCTGTGCGGTGGACCCGCGCAATGCCCCACGCGTGAAGGCCAGAAGCACTCCTGAGATGCGACTTGATTGAGCCCTGGGTAGTCGATGCAGACGCGCAGCCCGCCATCCCCGCCTAGATGGGGAGCTACCTGGGCAGGCGGCGGTTGCCGCGCATGACTCTTGATTCCTGTAACTCCTGAGCAACCTTGGTGATGAACTCCTGAGGGTTGGGCCTTCCTTGCCTTACACCTTCCTGAGGGAAACGTGCCGTGAAGCATGCCTCCAAGTGGTGCCCAAGCGCCTTCCTCGTGATCTTGGCAAAGTCAGTGGCTCCCCAGGAGAGAGCCCCCGAGCCTTGCCTGAGGAGGGCACCGGGTGCGCCTTCCTATGCAATGGAGGGTGGCGCCCCTTGGACGGGCGCATGTCCGGATGTGGCGCCTCCGGAGGTGCCTGCCTCCTGAGGCCCTGAGCCAGGTGATGTCTTCTTCTTCTTGGGAGCTGCTCCGGGGAGGTTTCCACTCTTGCTGTCCGGGTCCTCGATTGACGTGGCTTGGAAGGTGCGCTCGAGAGAGCATACCGTGTCCTTCTCTTCACAAGGGACCGTGATGACCCCGCCACTTCCTGGCATCTTGAGGACGTTGTAGCCATGGTGAGTCACTGCCATGAACTTGGCCAGGGCCGGATACCCGAGAATGGCATTGTATGGCAGGCGAATGTGAGCGACGTCGAAGTCAATGAGCTCGGTGCGGTAGTTGTTGCGCTGTCCAAAGGTGACAGGAAGGCGGACCTGCCCTATCGGGACAGTGGAACCGTCAGTGACTCCTGAGAAAGGCTTGGTAGGTTGAAGCTGATCATATGGCACTTGGAGATTGTTGAACGTCTCGACGGACAGGACGTTGAGCCCTGCCCCGCCGTCAATGAGGGTCCTGGTAACTTGCACATTGCTGATGACTGGGGAGCAGAGCATAGGGAGGACACTGGCCGTTGCCACGCACTTGAGCTGATCCGCTGAGCTGAACGTGATGGCGCACGCGGACCACCTGAGAGGGCATGTGGCCTCAAGCTTGGGGAGGACTGCATTCACCTCGCGAGCAAACTGCTTGAAGATACGTTGAGAGGCTGGGGCCTGAGCGCCGCCTAGGATGCAAGCGATTGCGCGCGGCTCTTGGAAGCCCCCAGCCCCCTCGTCCTGATGATGGTCTTCATTCCTTCTTGGTGGTAGTGGCAGAGGAGGAAGGCCTGCGTTGCCTTGCGGGCGATCCTCACGA
The DNA here is from genome assembly GCF_018294505.1 of Triticum aestivum. Lineage (NCBI taxonomy): Eukaryota > Viridiplantae > Streptophyta > Magnoliopsida > Poales > Poaceae > Triticum > Triticum aestivum. The sequence goes on from NC_057801.1 coordinate 407,701,088, forward strand.
GGCTGATCTCTCCAAGCTCCCTCGCGAGGCTGGTCCTGCCAGTGGTCCTCGCGAGGTCGGTCACGCCACCCTTGGCGAGGGCCACGGTCATCCAATCGTCCTCCACCTCTTGCTCTGCCTTGGCCGTAGCCCCGGTCGTTGCCCTCGGGGTACCGACCGACACGGCCTTCTTGCACGGCCCTGAGTTCTTGGCATTCGTTTGTGTTGTGGGTGTGGAGATCGTGGTACACACAGTATCGACTGCCCTTGGATGACTCCGGCTGGTCCCTGCCGCGCTTTGTGTCTGGCCCTGCTGTGAGCACGGCAGCTCCCTTGCGCTTCATATCTTTGGCCTTGGCTTTCTTCTCTTCTAGGTCTGCTACTGGGAGCTCGAGAAGAGAGAGGCGTCCCTCCTTAGCCCTTGCGCACTTGGTCGCCAGGTTGAACAGCTCCAGAGACGTGCACCAATCTTCATGGATTTCTAGCTCCTCCTTCATCTTGACATCGCGAACGCCATCAGAGAACGCAAAGATGATGGCCTCCTCAGTCACCCTGGGAATCTTGAGGCGGCTGTTGTTGAAGCGCTAGATGTACTTCTGCAAGGTCTCTCCAGGCTGCTGCTTGATGCGGTGCAGGTTACCCACGGCCAGCAGACGGTCGCGAGTACCCTGGAAGTTGGTGATGAAACGAGTGCGCATCTCATCCCAGGAGGAGATCGTGCCGGGAGGCAGGTTCAGGAGCCAGGTGCGGGCGTCGTCCTTGAGTGCCATGGGAAACCTGTTCGCCATGACTTTTTCGTCCCTGTTGGCGGCTTCGATCCCCAGCTCGTAGAGCTATAGGAACTCCTCGGGGTCTGCAGTGCCGTCGTAGTGAGGAGGTAGGTCCGGTTTGAACTTGCCTGGCCAGGCGACACCGTGTAGCTCGGCGGTGAAGGCGCGGTAGCCTGCAGTGGACACCGGAGCTCTCTGCTGATGCTGGGCTTGCTCCTGGGGATTCCCACGCGCCGCTGCCTGGAGCAGCGCGGGGTCTTGACGTGGTGGCACAGGGATGCAGTCATGCTGCACCAGTGCCGGGAGCATGCGAGCACCGTCTTGGGGATGAGGGATTTCTTGGCAGCTCCTCTCTAGTCGCGCGGGCACCGGACGCGGTGGATCTCGTCCTCGGGCCGCGCGCCTTGGAGCCAGGGTGCCTTCTTGGGGGGGAGGTGGCGGAGGCACCTCCTGATTTGCGCCTCCTGCACAGGATGGAGGGCGAGGCAGCGAGAGGGACGGCATAGCAGAGCCCCCTGCAGTGCTGACGAGCTCGGTGATGCGGGCAAGCCAGTCCTCGTAGAGGTCATCGATGGGACGGTAGTGTAGGAGCTCACGCGCTAGGAGCAACGCGCCGTGCGCGTTCGTGGGGGCGCGATGGGCATGGGACGACGAACCAGCTAGAGTCAGCGACGGGGTGGCGGTGGGGCCTTCCCGCCGCATCGAAGGATGCAGCAACGAGGCCTTTTGCTCGTTCCTACCGGGCCGGTGGCGGCGTTGGCGGCAGGCAACGGGGAACGACGGGGGCACTCGCCGATGGGCGCCGTCTGGGTGACGCGGGCGGCAAGAGCAGCCCGACGCTCGGCGCGAGCCCGGCGAGCGTCAGCCATGGACACGATGGAAGGTCGCCTCGAAGCGGCGGAAGAAAGATTCCGGCGTACCCCTACCTGGTGCGCCAAATGTCGGATGTTGGGTTCCGGCAGACCCTTAAGGTTCGAACTCTGGGGTGCGTGCGAAGATCTTTCTCCTACCGATCTACGTCCGATGGTCTCGAGAGGATCTAAGCTAAAAATGATGAGCAACACGAGGGACACGAGATTTATACTGGTTCGGGCCACCCTGGTGGTGTAATACCCTACTCCAGTGTGTGGTGTGGTGAATTGCCTCTGGGGCTGATGATGAACAGTACAGGGAAGAACAGCCTCGCGAGAGGTGTTCTTGAGTTGGTGCGATGAACTGCTTGGGTGAGTTTGATCGCCTCTCTCTCTCTACTGAGTATCCTATCTGTCTATCGATCCATCCATCTCTATTGTGGAGGCTAGCCCTATATATTGAGTCCCTAGGCCTCTTTCCGAATATTGAGTGGGAAGGGCGCCTACAACGGCCATTTTGAAGGGGAACATCTACAAGTTATCATGACTAAAGTTGGTCTTCGGCTACCAAAAGCACTGGCGATGATGCCGTCTTGGGCTCCACGGTGACCTCCATCCTGCGCTCCGCTGGTCTTGGTCTCGTTGCACTGAAATGGCAACCTTTGCCTGATGCCTCGGTACTCCACGTCTGTTCTTGCCCCCTTTGCACCAAAGAGGAAACGAGGACACTGCGCAGGCCGGCGCCCGCCTGGCCTCTATCATCATGGCTTGTGTCACGAGCACCTCGCGAGGTACCCTGCCTTGATCTCTCCACCTCCTCGTGAGCCTGCCTGGTGAGGTCGTTCCTGAGGAAGCCTAGCATCGTCCTCCCCACGAGGCTTGGCCCCTCGCGTGGGTCTTGAGTCTTGTGCTGATGAAGATGGGCCATACTGGGCCACCACTTGAGCCACGCCGCAGGCCGCAGGCAGGCAAGTCTGGGGACCCCCGTTCCCATAACGCCGACATAAGAAAGGACCAGAGCTTGTAAACAAGGCCCGGCGCCTGTGAAGCTAGACGAACCAAGAAAGGCCCGGTGCCTGTGAAGAAGGCCAACGCCTATGAAGCTCATTTCCCCGAGAAAGGCCCGGAGCCTGTGAAGAAGGTCAATGTCTGTGAAGCTCGCCGCCCGTGACACTCTCACGTAATAATGAGTTGGGGCTGTACACGCCCCAGAGTCTCCGGAGAGACGCCCTCGGGCCTCAGGCGCTCCCGCCCACGCCCAGTGGCAGCACTTAGCTCCATGCTGGTGAGAAGACGTCGAAGACTAGATTAGGTGCCGGACGTGGCTTTTTCATTTGCTTTCTGCAGTTTGCTTGTTCATCCCTATTTGAAGTTTTATTGGAGTTGTTGCCGTCCTTGACTTGTGACTCTTTGTCTTTTTCGCCTACTTGCCTCGTTTTCTCTCGCGCAAGTCTCGGGACGGGGCCACGCGGGCGCCCTCGCGAGTGTTTTCCGACCCAGTCGTGTGAGGCTTTCCTATCCAAGTCCACTACAGGAGCACCACTCCTAGTCTGTGCCCCACGGGCATCGCGACGCGAACACAGGACCTGAGTCGGTCGCCTCCGCGACCGAGATCAAAAGTTACCTCTCCTAACTAATCCTTGCAGGACATGAAGCGCATGGCGAGGCCTCAACCTCGGGAAGCGAAAACTGCGGCAAGTCCCCCCCCCGAGCTAAGTAATTCCTGCACGCGGGCATGCGGCACCAAAACACGGCACATAGATAGCGGAAACAACATGGTAATTAATAGCAATAGTCCAGCACGCCCCCACGGGGCCCTACACTACTTTCTCTTTGCGCAGGGAAGGGAGAAAAACAAAATAGGCACGGCTTGCTCGGCACCAACTCGCGGCGAGGTCTCGTACTGACTCCGGAGCTCAGTCAGACTCCTCCTCGCGCTTCACCGAGGTGCGATAGTGGACTGACCCGCTACCTCCCTCAAGGCGAGCACGACGGTGTGGAGGCTGGCTGCGGCCGCCGCTGGAGGAGCTGCTATCCGAAGGAGAGCCGCCGAAGCTTGCTGAGCCAGGAACGCCGCCGACCACGCGCCCGCCATCATCTTCATCCCGATCATCGTCGGGGCTGGGTACCCGGCCGCAGTCATCGCCTTCGGGGCAACACCTGGCGCGGCGACCGTCTTCTCCGAACACCCTCACGTAAAGGGTGGCGTCGCCTTCGAACTTGAAGTGCAGGGTGCACCGCTGGCTCAAGCCACGCGCGCGTGCAAATGTTTGCCAGCCGCGGGTCAGGGCCACATTCCCGGCGACGGAGACCTCCAGTGCAGCCCAGGAGGCCCTGCTGTAGCAACCGTCCACTTGAAGCCAGAGGCCGCCCGGAGCGCCGGCCAGAAGTTCACCTGCAAAGAAGTGGGGAAGCTGGAGCCAGGTGCTGGTTGGGTCCGCCGACCACACGACGAACTCCAGCAACACCTCCGCTGAGTGGAAGCGGGGCCTGGGAGGCCGCGCAGCCACAGCGCGCCTTCTCTCGACAACCAGGCGCCAATACCTGCGGAGGGGATCGTCACCGCGATCACAGGAAGCCATTGCGGGAGCCACAGGATGCTTGCGTGGACGACCTCGGCCACACTTGGGCGGGGGAGAGTCAGGCCCTTCCCGACGAGCCTTTCCCTTCTCTGCGTCCGAGAACCTCTTCGGTGGCGCCATGGAAGATGGCGAGTAGCTGGGATGGGGAGAAAGAAGGAAGCAAGGAGGGATATGTACAGCGGAGGCTCGCGCCCTCCCCCATTTATAACCGGAAGGAAGCCAACCGTCGGCCTCCACGATCGCAGGTAATCATGACACACTTCTGCATGCAGGGACTTGTCAAGTCGAGCGGTTGCCGAGGCAGCATGGGGAAGCGAAGACGCCCACGTCCAATCAACCGCCATGCGGCGCCCATGGCCGCAGGCTGATGGGGCCCGCGACGCTCAGTACTTGCCCCTTCGCTTGTCCGCTAAGCCAAGTCCGAGCGTGCCTTGGGCCCGGCGGCTACTGTCGGCGTTCTGGGAACGGGGGTCCCCAGACTTGCCTGCCTGCGGCCTGCGGCGTGGCTCAGGTGGTGGCCCAGTACAGCCCATCTTCATCAGCACAAGATTCAAGACCCTCGCGACGGGCCAAGCCTCGCGGGGCGGACGACACAAGGCTTCCTCAGGAACGGCCTTGCCAGGCAGGCTCGCGAAGAGGCGGAGAGATCAAGGCAGGGTGCCTCATGAGGTGCTCGTGACGCAAGCCATGACGATCGAGACCAGGCGGGCGCCGGCCTGCGCAGTGTCCTTGTTTCCTATTTGGTGCAAGGGGGGCAAGCACAGACGTGGAGTACCGAGGCATCAGGCAAAGGTTGCCATTTCAGTGCAACGAGACCAAGACCAGCGGAGCGGCAGGATGGAGGTCACCATGGAGCCCAAGACGGTGTCATCGCCAGTGCTTTTGGCAGCCGAAGACCAACTTTAGTAAGGATAACTTGTACTAGAAGTTCCCCTTCAAAATGGCCATTGTTGGCGCCCTTCCCGCTCAATATTTGGGAAGAGGACCAGGACCTCTATAAATATAATGAGCCACCACAGTATAGGGGGGCGAGGACAGAGCGAGTGCTCATTAGAGAGAGAGAGAGAGAGAGGCGATCGAACTCACCCAAGCAGTTCATCGCACTAGCTCAAGAACACCTCTCGCGAGGCTATTTTTCCCTTGTACTATTCATCATCAGCCCCGGAGGCAATCCACCACACCACACACTGGAGTGGGGTATTACACCACATCGGTGGCCCGAACCAGTACAAATCTTGTGTCCCTCGTGTTGTTCAACGTTTTCAGCTTAGATCTCTCGAGGCGATCGGGCGTAGATCGGTAGGGGAGAGATCTTCATGCGCACCCCAGTGTTCGAACCTTAAGGGTCTGCCGGAACCCTACATCTGACAGCAGGGGACGCTTGATATTCTTCCTCTTTATAAAGGGGCCAAGGCCTGTCCTTTTCTCCCCACGCTTGATCCTTCTCTTCCTCCACCTCGAGTTCCAACACCCAAGGCTCAAGCTATGCGCTTCGGACCTCCAACCATGTCCGGATCCAACCTTCAACGCCGGTGGATGGCCTCCTATGTCACAGAGGAGGACATCAAAAAGCTTAGGGAGGCTAGGTATCTCACTGCCGAAATCCCGCACAGGCTGCCCGCTCAAGGGCAGGTCATCCCCACTCCCGAACCCAACAAGAGTGTCGTGTTTGTTTCCCACTTCCTCCAAGGGCTAGGTTTTAGTCTTGATCCCTTTGTGAGAGGACTCATGTTCTATTACGGGCTAGATTTCCATGATCTAGCTCCAGATTCCATCCTTCACATCTCGTCGTTTCTTGCCGTGTGTGAGGCCTTCCTCCGCATCACCCCACACTTTGGCTTATGGCTCAAGACCTTCAATGTGAAGCCGAAAATGATCGATGGGCGACACGCAGAGTGCGGAGGAGCTATAATAAGAAAAGGCGCCGACGCCCTATGGCCAAAGGGTTCCCTCCCGGAGGTGTCTGACTTATGGCAACGGAGTGGTTCTACATCACAGCTCCCCGAGGTACAAAGCAGGTGGCCGCTCCTGCCTTCCGCTCAGGCCCTCCGCCTCAACTGGCGTCATGGGTCAACAAGGGACTAGACTGGGCACCAGTAAATAACATGCTGACACTGCAAAGCCGCATCCGAGATCTTCTCAAGAGGGATGTCAGTCTTGTCAAGATAATGCAAGTTATGCTAGTTTGTCTGATCCTTCCATGCCAGCGTCGATCTCTCTGTATGTGGGAGTTCAACCCGGAAGGACCTCGAACTATTCAACAATTCTTTAGCATGACGCTCAAGAGATGTATGGATTGTTCTTTGGATCACGAATAAAGTGTTTGGACACCACCTAGGATGCGGGTCTCAACTGCAACCGTCCAGATACCCAAGTAAGTATTTCCGTGACCGAAATGTTGTCCTTTTACTTGTCACAATATCATTATGAAAAATTGCTCTCTACCCAGACTGGATAAGAAAGGCGGAGAGGATCAGGTGTTCGTCCCCCCTTCCCGAAGGCTCACCAGATCCTTTATTAACCAGGATGCTTGAGCGCGCACCCTATCAGGTGCCATCAGGAGAAGATGAAGGGAGGAATAGAGAAGCCAAAGGCGGGCTTCATACCTTACACATCCAAACCGGGGGAGTAAGTGCCTCTACGAAGGAGGATAATCGGGGAGGTGAATCTAGAATCTCCTCAACCCAAGGAAAGAAAAGGGTCGCCTCTGAAGATTTGGAAACGGAGGCTTCCAAACAAGGGAAGATACCTTCGCCAGGGGGCCTTGCCCCGAAGGGCGTTCTTAGCGCCCAACGCCCGTGAGGGGCCCAGCCCTCAACCAAGCTGTAAGTGGATCAAAAAGTAATTTGGTAAATATATCCTGCTTCATCTCTGAAAATAATAACCAAGACGTATATCTTGTAGTCCGGCTCGCATCCCTTCTCAATAGAGTTCGTCTTCGGGGGATCTTCTTCCGGAGATGATGGAGAGCGAGACGCCTCCCCCTGCCTCCCTGCCTCATGGGGCGGACGACCCTTAGGTGTCGTCACTGAGGGTTTCTCCTGATCCGCGAAGGCCAGAAGCTAACTCTTTGGCCGCCCGAAGTCCGGAGTATTCGGTTCCAAAGGAGAGTAACAGAAAGAGTCCGGGACTGTCTGGTGCACAACCGGACACACTGATGAGTCTTCTGGAGCAAGCGGCTTCTTAGAAGCGCATCGTACCTTAATGGGTACGGTGGTTGAGAGGATTTCATCCGCCAAAAGCAGGATTGAATGAAGCTTTTACTAGCCTATTAAGAGGCTTTGAGCTATGCCAAGTAATATGTGTGTATTTTGGATGGTACCGCACACGCTAGGTGTGCTCTGTATACGTAGTAGCCCCTGAGACTCTGGTTGTCGTCCAGAGGCGGGGAACAGAGGATCATAGTCCCAGGTAATGATCACGCTGCTTTTATGTGCTGGCAGCTGAGGGTCCGGCGGCTGACCGGACTGCTGATTTTTCTGAACTAAAGCGGCAGCTTGATGTGGCAGATGCCGACATCGCGCTTGTGAACAAGCGGCTTGACGAGGCCCAGGGTATGTATTTTCGGCTTGTCAGCAAATATTAAGAGGAGCATGATGCCAGTACCTATAATATGTTGTGACTGCAGATGGAGCTGCTGCCGTGGAGACCCTTCAGGCGGAGCTTGCCCGAGCCAAGGAACAAGCCAGGATGAGTGATGCGGCCGCCCTAAAGGCGGTCGAAGAGTTAAGAGCCGAACAGGCTGCTCATCGCCAGAGCGAAGAAAAAATAGCCAAGATGGCTGTTGAGCTGAAAGATGCCGCCGGACGATATGAGATCCTTGAAAAGGAAAGCCAAGCGAAAGCGGCTGACCTGAAGAAGGCCTTGGAAGCAGCCAAGAAAACTCGCTCTGAAATTAGAGGGATAAGGGAGGAGCTTCATGAAGCCGGAGATATCACGGCTGGGAGGCCCTTTTTGTTGCGGATGAAGTTCGGAGATCCGAAGTATGCCCCTCTAGATCAGCTATGGAGTGCTGCAGACGCGTATGCGGACTTGGCGAAGAGTGCTACTAATGCGACTGGGTTTTTCAAAGATCGGAAAGATCATGAGGTGGAAAGGTTGTTCTGGTCGTAGTTCAGTGCCCCGACGCGTCCGCTACTGTTGAATGAAAAAATGGCCGCATGGGCCGATCTCCATAGGTTGTCCGGGCTTGCTATGAGGTCTGTCGTGGATCATCTTTGGCCGAAGGGGCCAAGGCCAGACAGTTATTTTGGTTTAGTGCAACAATTCCTTGGTGTTGTGTCGCATATCGACGCTGTGAAGAGGTCGGCATGCATAGAGGGTGCGCGGATGGCTCTTGCCCATGTTAAATCATACTGGGCAGGGATGGAGGCCACCGCTATTGCAACCCGGGGACCGGCGGGAGGCCAGGACCCGGCCAAGCACTATTTTGAAGAAGTCCTAGAAGGCGCCCATTTAATAGAGGCTCATTGCTCGAAGAGTACCATGTTCGAGTGACATGTATCTGAATGGTAAAAACAATGCTATTTTGATTATAAATGTTGTGTTTATACTTTTGCCCGAAAGTATTATAGTGCCTCCTGTGCGGCCATTTATGTATGTATTTAACCTGAAAGTTTGTAGTCGTCAGCTTCAGCCCCCACGCATATAATGCAGGGGTATTCGAAAAAGCATGTAATCACACTTGATCCAACGTCTTGGTCCATTAAGGCCTTGTTCGGTTGAGGCGGTTTTGGAAGGGGATCGGCAGGGATTGAGGGGGATTAGATCCACTACAAGCCAAAATCCCCTCCAATCCACTCCAATCCTCTTGAGAGGAGGTTTAAACGAACAAGGCCTAAGGAGGTGATAGCGCGGTGAACCAGGCAATCGTACTATATAGCATTAACACTTTCACTTAGCCATAGGAGTTTGACGGTGGGGCTACTATATAGCCCCTGGTACTTCCGCGTTCATCCGAATATGGTGCGCGCTTGTACGTGGCTGGGAAACCGGTCCTTCGTTAATGCGGAGGAATCGCGAAGATTCCGCTGAGTCATCAAGTGGTTGACTAGTCTCGCGCTTTATCATGACACTCAGTTTTCGGCTTTCTCTACTGAGGTGCTCGTCCGGATGAACCAGGGCACAACTGCAGTAGTTCTCTCGATCCCACCTTAGCCGATAGAGCAGAACGTAAGGTAGCAAAACACTGGAGACGGGCAAACCCAACTATTGACCAAAGACATGATTCGGAGCTGATGCATATAACGCCAAACTCGCGACGCCGAACACTCCCTAAGGTATTTGGACTTTACAACATATACTGGGCTGAGTAACGCCCTCGATAATGAGCCCTGAGTTTCCAGGTACATGCATTAATTTAGCGTAACGGAATGCCAATAACGCCAGCATCCCTCCCGGTTGTGTTAAGTGTCCGGAGGGTATGAAGCAACAAGACACATAAAAAAAAGGTTTATGCAAGGTCTTAATCTAAAAAGAAACCTTTGAGCGGGGCCCTACTTCACGTCTGCGCCTTTGTCTCCGTTGTGTCGTATCCTAGAAGGGTGTAGCACGATGATCATCTGTAAAAAGGAAAAACCCAGATGATAGACTTCGTGCGAAAAGTTGGTTATTCCGAATCATGAAAATGCAATATATTATTGTATTAATAGGGTCAAGCCGAACTATGGGCTTTTTTTTACATGCGGGCAGCCCCTAGCACTTCCTATGGGGGTATATCCATCGACCCAAGCTCAGGTTTATCTGGGCTATTACAACTGGTGGTGCACCGGACTCATCTAACCGTGTCCATGGTCTTGATGACTGATCATTTATTCTGACTGGGGAGGCCGTTCAGTGTTCAGCTGCTAGAGCCGCCACATATTCTTCCGCACATAGGGAATGCTCTGTATTTCCGCTAACTGTGATGACGCCACGTGGACCGGGCATCTTAAGTTTAAGATAAGGGTAGTGCGGTACTGCATTAAAATGAGCGAAGGCCGTTCTTCCAAGCAGTGCGTGATAGCCACTTCGAAATGGAGCGATGTCGAAGGTTAATTCTTCGCTTCTGAAGTTGTCGGGAGAACCAAATACAACCTCTAGTACTATAGAGACGGTGCAATGGGCCTCTACGCCTAGTATTACTCCTTTAAAGGTAGTATTACTTTGGCTGATTCTTGACAGGTATATCCCCATTTTGCAGACAATGTCCGGATATATCAGATTAAGACTACTGCCGCCGTCCATAAGGACTCGGGTGAGACGGTATCCATCTATTATTGGGTCGAGCACCAAGGCAGCCGATCCTCTGTGCCGGATACTAGTCGGATGATCCCTACGATCGAAAGTGATCGGGCAGGCCGACCAAGGATTGAATTTGGGGGCGACGGGCTCTACAACATATACGTCTCGGAGTGCGCGCTTGCGCCTTCTCTTTGGTATGTGAGTTGCGTAAATTATGTTCATTGTTTTGACTTCTGGTGTGAATTTTTTCTGTCCCCCAGTGTTCGGCTGGCGAGGCTCATCCTCGTCTTCACTTGGCGTCTCGCTCCCTTTGTGTTCGGCATTTAGCTTGCCGGCCTGCTTGAAAACCCAGCATTCTCTGTGGGTGTGATTTGCAGGTTTTTCGGGGGTGCCATGAATCCGACATAATCTGTCTAGAATCTTGTTTAGGCTGGACGGTCCATCTTGCTGCCTTTAAATGGCTTTTTCCGTTGACCGGGTCGAGAGCCCCTGAATCCGGCGTTGACCGCCGTGTTATCTGGGCTGTCTTCATTATTTCTATGCTTGTTTTTATTGCGTCACGGTTCCCCATTGCCATCCCTGACTTCGGATGTGCCTGGGTCGCTGGTGCCGCTACGAACCAGCCAACTGTCCTCACCGGCACAAAAGCGGGTCATAAGGCTTGTTAGGGCTGCCATTGTCCTCGGCTTTTCCTGGCCAAGGTGTCTGGCAAGCCATTCGTCCCAAACACTGTGCTTGAAAGTCGCTAAGGCTCCGGCATCCGGGCAGTCGATGATTTGATTCTTCTTAGTGAGAAATTTGTTCCAAAGCTTACGGGCTGACTCTCCGGGTTGTTGGATTATGTGACTTAAATCGTCTACATCCGGAGGTCGGACATAGGTCCCTTGAAAATTGGCCCTGAAAGCATACTCAAGTTCCTCCCAACTTCCAATTGAGTTTTCGGGGAGGCTTTTCAACCAGTGCTGAGCTGGTCCTTTCAACTTGAGGGGTAGGTACTTTATGGCATGGATATCATCTCCGCGAGCCATGTGGATGTGAAGGATAAAGTCCTCAATCCAGACCCCAGGGTATGTCGTTTCGTCGTATGCCTCTATATTCATGGGTTTAAATCCCTCTGGAAATTCATGATCCAGCACCTCATCGGTGAAGCATAGGGGGTGTGCGGCACCCCTTTATTTGGATGTGTCATGGCATGCTGTCGACGGTTGTTGTGTTTGGTGTTGATTCCGAGCTGGTATTCGATCAATATGATTGTTTTGGTGGCTGTGATCCGGCACTGGAGCACGCTTCCTAGATCCATAGATGGACCTGGCCATGCCGACTTTTTTGTCCAGGAGCTCACGTAAATCGTGTGCTGATTTGTGTGCGGCATCATTAGCCGCCCTGTCGTGGACACGGGGTGGTTGGTCCGGCTGATCGGCCGTATTATTTTTCAGAGGAATGGGCTCTATGGCCTCGTCGTCGAATTTGGGGAGCCGCTTGCACTTTGGGTAGCTCTTTGTGTGGCGATCACCACCATATTTTTCTTCAGTGTCGAGCACTTTGTTCCATCTGCGGTTGAGCGTATCCTGTGCAGCCTTAAGCCTTTGCTTCTGCTTCTTCAAGCTCCTTGCGGTGGCAATAAGCCTTCTATGGAGGTTCTCTTGCTCCAAGTGTTTTTCCGGGATGATGAGTGCATTGTCGTCCAGACTGTTCTCCTCTCTGGAGACAGATTGATGAGTTTTACCCTCGGCATCTCCATGATCGGATACCGGCTCCGGAATATGTTCACCGTCCCCGGGCTCATCCTGCTCCGTCACTGGGTCCATCGGGTCATCGTTTCCTTTGGAGTCGACCGGGGTATTATTTCCTCTTGCGTTGTTATCATTGTTTTTACTATGGCGGGATTTAGAGCGGCGCCTACGTCGTTGCTTTGGTTGCTGCTTGATGGGATTGTCCTCCGTTGCATCCTCGCCATTGCTTTCTTTTGGGGTGTCCACCATGTATATATCATATGATGAGGTGGATGTCCAGCACCCCGTGGGCGGTGGTTCCTATTCCTCTCCAGCATCGTCGTCCTTACCGTTGATGTCTTCGGAGTCAAAGTCAAGTGTGTCGGTTAAGTCATCAACAGTGGCTATGAAGTGGGTGGTGGGTGGGGAACGAATTTCTTCATCGTCCGCTTCCCATTCGAGCCATACATAGTTCGGCCAAGAGTCCCTGACAGAGAGGGAGACCTTAATGAATTTAGCACGTCTCCCAAGAGCGAGTGATGAACAATATCCGCGGAGGTAAACTCCATGACCAGTGCCAATCAGATTCGACAGGCGCGGACGTACGCGGTTCGAATCCTATGGCCGGAGACGAGTCTGAGGGTCCGATGACACAGATCTCTTTGGAGGTGAAGTCTGTGTTCGGCTCCAGCACCGATGAGTGTGTGGCCTCCGCGGCGGGGTACATCCACCCGTCCTCGGATGGCGTGATCTGCTCCAGATTAAGGGCTGGGGCAGCCGCAGGTGCAATCTCCCAAACACCGTCCGACGATAGATCTGAGTCATGCTCGTCATGACTGTTCGGCACTCCTGACATGGGCTCAAATCCGTCGAAGATCAGGTCTCCGCGGATGTCGGCAGTATAGTTCAAGCTTCCCAACCTGACCTGATGGCCAGGGGCGTAGCTATCGATCTGCTCCAGATGGCCAAGCGAGTTGGCCCGCAGTACGAAGCTGCCGAATATGAAGATCTGTCCGGGGAGGAAAACCTCACCCTGGAACACATTGTTGAAGATGATTGAAGGAGTCATCAAGCCTTATCGTGACGACACAGTGGAACTCTATGAAAGCACCAATGTCGGTGTCAAAACCGGCGGATCTCGGGTAGGGGGTCCCGAACTGTGCGTCTAAGGCTAATGGTAACAGGAGGCGGGGGACACGATGTTTACCCAGGTTCAGGCCCTCTCGATGGAGGTAATACCCTAATTCCTGCTTGATTGATCTTGATGATATGAGTGTTACAAGAGTTGATCTACCACGAGATCGTAGAGGCTAAACCCTAGAAGCTAGCCTATGATTCTGATTGTTGTTGTCCTACGGACTAAACCCTCCGGTTTATATAAACACCGGAGGGGGCTAGGGTTACACAGAGTCGATTGCAGAGAAGGAGATCTACATATCCGAATTGCCAAGCTTGCCTTTCACGCAAAGGAGAGTCCCACCCGGACACAGGACGAAGTCTTTCAATCTTGTATCTTCATAGTCCACCAGTCCGGCCAAAGTATATAGTCCGGCTGTCCGAGGACCCCTTAATTCAGGACTCCCTCACCCATTCCGAATGCCTGGAACATTCAGCACCTCCGGAAGTTCTAGCCCTGAAGAAAGGCCCGGTGCCTGTGAAGAAGGCCCAGTGCCTGTGAAGCTCGCCACCCAAAGAAAGGCCCGGTGCCTGTGAAGAAGGCCCAGTGCCTGCGAAGCTCGCTGCCCGTGACACTCTCACGTAATAATGAGTGGGGTTGTACACGCCCCGGAGTCTCCAGAGTGCCGCCCGGCTCCCGCCCATGCCTAGGGGCAACACTTAGCTCCGAGATGGTGAGAAGACATCAAAGACTAGACTAGGTGCTGGACGCAGCTTTTCATTTGCTTTCCGCAGTTGGCTCGCTCTTCCTTGTTTGAACCTTGATTAAAGTTGCTTCTAGTGTTCTTTGCCGATTCTGTCCGTCGTCTTCTGCCCTCATTTCTGTTTTCAGCTTTTTGTCTGACTCGTTCTCTCTCTCACAAACCTCGTGAGGGGGCTGCGCGGGTGCCCTCGTGAGCCCTTCCTCTCCTAATTTTCACGAGGCTCACTCGTTCGAGTTCGCAGCGGAAGCACCCCTCCCAGTCCGTGCCCCTCGGGCATCGCGACACAAAGCGCCGGGCCATGGTTGGCAACCTTCGCGACCAAGGTTCGGAAACAAATCTCCCAACAGATTTTTTGCAGCTTTTAAGGCGCCCGGCGAGGCATGAAGCAAGTACCCCGCGAGGTGGAAACTGCTTCAAACATCCCCAGCTAAGTTGTTCCTACGCGCAGACGCATAACAACGACACCATAACATAGCAAAGGAACAATAAATGCAGCACGATAACTAGGGAATCATAGTCTGTTGCATGCCCCCGCAGGGCCCCATACTTCTCTCTTTCGATGCAGGAAAAGGGGGGAAACAAAATAAAAGCGGCACGCGCCTTGCAACAGCTCGCGAGGAGGGATCCGTGGTGTCCTCTTGAGCTCAGTCAGACTTCGCCTTGCGCTTCACTAGAGCGCGGCAACGGGACGACCGCGGCCGCGCTTGGGCGGAGGAGAGCCAGGACCTTCCTGGTGAGCCTTCCCCTTCTCCGCGGTCGAAAACCTCTTCACGGGCGCCATGGGGAGTGCTACAAGCAACAGGAGCGAGGAAGAAGAAATGAGCAGGCGGAGCAAGAAGAGATGGGCGACGAGGGCTATCGCCCCTCCTCATTTATAGCCCAAGGAAGGCCAACTGTCGACCTCCACGATCACAGGTAATGATGACTCTTTTTGCATGCAGCAGGGACTCGTCAAGTCGGGCAGTTGCCGAGGCAGCATGGGGAAGCGGAGACACCCACGTCCAATCAGTCGCCATGCGTCGACCAAGGCCGCAGGCTGTTGGGGCCCTGGCGCTCTGCCCTTGCCCTTTGGCTTCGCTGCTAAGCCAAGTCCGAGCGAGCCTTGGGCCTGGGGGCTACTGTCGACATTCTGGGAACGGGGGTCCCCAGACTTGCCTGCCTGCGGCCTGCAGCGTGGCTCAACCAGTGGCCCAATACGGCCCGTCTTCATCAACCAACACTCAAGACCCTCGCGAGGGGCCAAGCCTTGCGGGGCGGACGATGCAAGGCCTCCTCAGGGGCGGCCTCGCCAGGCAGGCTCGCAAGGAGGCGGAGAGATCAAGGCAAGGGGTACCTCACGAGGTCCTCGTGACCCAAGCCATGACGACCAAGACCAGGCGAGCGCCAGCCCGTGCAGTGTCCTCGTTTCCTCTTTGGTGCAAAGGGGGCAAGCGCAGGCGTGGAGTACCGAGGCATCAGGCAAAGGTTTCCATATCGGTGCAACAGGACCAAGACCAGCAGGACGGCAGGACGGAGGTCACCGTGGAGCCCAAGACGGCCTCACCACCAGCGCCTTTGGCAAGCGAAGACCACCTTTAGTCAGGATAGCTTGTACTAGTTGTCCCCTTTCAAAATGGCCGTTGTTGGATCCCTTCCCGCTCAATATTTGGGAAGAGGACCAGAGCCTCTATAAATAGAGCTAGCCACCACAGTAGAAGGCATCTGATCCAGGGCCGACGGATCGATTCTCCCCTAAGCACACCACCAAACACAAGAACACCTCTCCTCGCGAGGCTGTTCTTCCCTTGTACTGTCCATCATCATCCCAAGAGGCAATCCACACACCACACGCAGGAGTAGGGTATAACACCACAACGATGGCCCGAACCTGGATAAATCTTGTGTCTCTTGTGTTGTTCATCGAGCTAGCTTAGAGATCGCGGCGAGGCTGAGGGCGTGTTTCGGTAGGGAGAGATCTTCGTGTGCACCCTAGTATTAGAACCTTAAGGGTTTTGCCGGAACCCGATATCCGACAATGCTGCTGCTCTGCTCCGATTTAGCTACACTTCAGTCGACTGAATCGACTTTTGGGTCAGTCGATTTTCAGGAGGGGGGGGGGGCTCGCCGGAGTTAAGGAAGAACCACCTGAAGCGGGGATGGGGGCTCGCCGGAGAGGTACCCCACTATCTATCTTAGGGTTCAGGGTAGGGGCGGGGGGCCTAGAGGGCTGGCCGGGGCGGCGGCGGACCGGTGGTGGGGAGTTGTTTCGGGGTGGCGAGGCGGCGCTGGGGCCGGCGGTTCGGCCAGTGGTGGCTAGCGGCTCAGTGGGGTGCAGGTTGAAGATGAACTGCAGGCCCTCCCTAAACTACATGTCAAGTGCCTCTCTGCTACCATTGCATTCAGTTTCAATAGTAACATTCAGATTCCATAGTAAATTTCAGTTTCGACAGTTAAGTTCAGAGTCAACAACTTTTACCTCATCTGTTGTAGTCAGGTGGTTTTTTGTGATGTATATTTCAGATCAATTTTACATCATCTATTGGAGATGCTATTAGAATCCCACTTGAGATTGACGATGTCTGTCTTGTGCTGCTTCAGCCTTGATGTCTTACGGCTCACGAGAGCTGCTCCAACGACAGAACGATCCATCACAATAGAGCAGTGCCCTGGACGTCGTCTACAGATTCCTTAGATCTTCCTCCACACCTCCAACAGCCACCTCTGCCTCAACTGCTTCAGCGACCAACCCAATGATGTTCAGGTCAACACGGCTACGGCAAAGAGGTTGTACACTTGTTGCATCACTTATTACTATACATTCATGTCGATCCATTAGGGCTATTTTGGTTCAACAGAAAAACATAGCAATAGGGAATTTTCCTATGGCATTCTACCATTCAATTATTCATGCATTTTGTTGAAAGGAATGGAGCAAACTATCCACCTGGACCTACTTTTCAAAATCCTATGCATGAAAACAAGACCAAGTGCATTAGTGGCAGAATAACATTCTAAAAGTACACGCTTTCATATGGTTTCAATTTATTTTGGCCATGTTTCTTTGCATTCCTCTACTCTTCCAATTCTTGTGAACCAAACACCCAAGTTGACAGAAATCCTATGATTACAAATGCTCTGTTTACGATGTGCATTCATATCCTATTCCGGTGTTTTCCCTATCCCTGCGTTTTTAGAATCATGCAAGCCAAATGAGCCCTTACGAAATTACTTCAGTTACAGGTAGGTGTCGAAGGGAACTTTGTGTGGTTTGTCCTGCTCCTGCCGCGACGTCGTCCACCTAACCTGAGCTGCTCCATCGACAGAAGCATACACCAAACCAGACATCACGACTCCTGACCGTCTTTCGCCACCTCAAATATCTTTCCCTGCCGCCGGCACCCACCGCAACGGCATCACCATCATCGACTCAGCAGATGAACCTGAGGAGTACACGGGTCCACAAGAGAGATCGCACTCTTTTGTTTCTGCTTATGTTATGCATTGCTTAAAATTACCTGCTACTTTATCGTCATGTTCACCTCTTCGACTCCAAGTCAGGTCCAAATTAATGTTCAAACTTGAGTTCTAAATTAGTTGTGGGCCACATATCGAGGCAGCAATGAATAGTATCTCTGTCTAATATCTGGTTCACCTAGGGTATGCCTATGTTGTTCGTCTTGGGTGGGAAACAAATAGTAAAGCAATCATCATCTGTCTTTTTATTAAATTAAAGCAATCATCAGCCTGCTATCATTATTTTTGGATCCATCCACTGGTTGTTACCATCACTCTAAATTTTTGCATGCTCTCCTTACATATTCTCACCATATTTTTTCGTATGCATGTCAGATATTGTACACAGTCATGTTGAACATGTAGAGAAAAAGAGAAGAGTTTCACGCGGCAATACAATGTCATGCAGACATCGCTCCATGGAGGGTTCAATGGCACACCCTCCCCACCCCTCTCCAAATTGTAATCCAGAGGAAGATATCTGTTCTGAGGCGGATTCAGACGCCGCTGACCACTCCTATTTACCCCCAAGGTGTTTGCTCTACCTTGGCATGATGATGTTAGTCATATCATGCATATGTTGCCTTGAAGTGCCTACTTTTGACATCATATATGTCATCTGCTTAGTTTAGACATGTTGTGTAATGCCACCTGTTTAGTTTCTATATCATATATGGGAATTATGCAGTCTCATGTCTTTTAGCCAGCCATAATATATGTGAAATGTGCAATGCCATCCTGTTTAACCAGGCATCATATATTTGAATGATATCTTGCCCATCCTTTTCTTCATTACATTTCCATTTGTTGACAATGTTTGTACATTAAACTACTCTTCCTGTGAATCGGCCATTTGGGTGGGAGATGGAAAAATCTGGAGTGAAAACAAGGCCTTCAGAGCAGATAGTGCTACCTGTCGAAGCAGATCTCTTGTTGGGTCCCGATAGCTCCTTAGAGATGGATTCAGAGACAGATGACCAGTCCTATTCCCCCATCGAGGTGTATGATCTAACTTGGAACGGTTATACTGCTCATATCATGCATATGGTGTCTTGCATTGCATAGTTTAGACATCATATACACAATATTCAACACCATGTTCTTAGTTCAGACATCATATCGAATGCCCTCTGTTTAGCATATAAATCACATATGTGAATTAAATGATGCGATCCTAATTACTTAGATAACATGTAGGTGAATTATGTCATGCGATCCTGTTTAGTTACTCATCATATCTCTGAATTATGTTATGCTATGCTATCCAATTTAGATAGACATCATATATATAAAATTATGTCATGCTATCCGTTTTAGTTAAACAATATACATGTCAACTATTTCATGCCCTCTTTTTTCCACACTATCTATTGCATCTGTGTCTCATACAATGTTTGTACATTCAACTATGTTTCCTGTTTCTCAGCCATTTAAATTGGAGCGGGTGATGCCAGTATCTAGCGGACTAAAAAGACGGTCTTCAAATAAAACAGTGCTACCTCTTGGTGGAGATAGCACCCCGGTTGTACATGCACGAGAACCAGCCCTACAACACATAACCCACACTCTCGCAGATTGTACCCCTACTGCGATGGACAGAGAACCAACTTCACCCAATCTAACCCCAACCCTGGCAGATATTAACCCAGTTCTTGTTGACACAACACCATCTCCACCATAGAGCTCCCAAACAAGAGCAGTTAGTAAGGCAGCTCCAGTGCCCAAAGGGCCAGTACTACCACGGCGAACCCCAACTCCACCAGTTAGTACGCCTATTCCTGTGGAGGAAGCACAACCAGCTAGTCGTAGTTTAGCATCTATCACATTTGATGTTGTTAAATCGTATGTGCGTATCTTCCCATCTTGGAAATATTATACAGAAGATGAAGGAAAATGCCAATTGCAGGTGTTTGTCCAGGTGTTATGTGTAAGTAATGTTATTCATGGCAATTACTTTTCTTTGTCCCATACATCCTACCTCCATGATGGTTATAATACAGCAAATTTTCCCATTTTTCTGTATAGAGAATGACCGATTTGGAAACTCAGGATGAGGTAACCCGTGCTAATACCTCTGCTATCTTCAAGAATGCTTGGTGGCAGTATCGGAATTACCTGAAGAGAATGTACTTCACCAGCAAAGAAACTCATCAAATTCCCTTACGTTCTCCCGAGACACATTTACTGGACGATGATTGGGAACGCCTTGTTCTGTGTTGGTCCCGAACCAAGAATGTGGTAAGGTCTATGAGCTCATTTTGTATTTTTAAGTACTATATTCTTGCGTCTTATTGTACCCTGTTCATGTAGAACAAGTGCCTAAACCTGAAGAACAACTGTTCTAATTTAAGATTTCATTGCTATCATAGTTTTAAAAAGCACTATGAGTTAATTGTGTGTTTTGCCACCGCCTTGCGCTTTACTGACCAAAGTGCATGCTTATGCGCAGTTATGCACAGATTAAGCATAGTTATGCGCAATGCGTTTTGCCAATGCCTAGAGCCTAGGCGCGCTTAAGCGCTCGCTTAGGCGCGCCTTTTTTTAACTATGATTGCTATCGTGCATACTGCTTTGCTCTTGTATCATTGTATCTACTCGTACAAACTTATTTTTAAATTGAAGGATCCAGTCGAAACTCCAATTGCACAGCAGGTATGTTCACGCATGTTTCTTTAACATGTCTGCTCTTATCAATAGCTCTGTTGATTTCAATTTCAACTATGTATACAGTTGACTTCTCATATCATGCACACTACTAGCATCACAATAGAGCAAATAGTGTTGTTGTACATGTAGACCCGTGGTACCCATCTGAAATCTTGTTGTGCCGTGTAGTTTCCCACGCTTTGTATTCTTTCACTGCTGCTTTGTCTTGAACTGATATGATTTGAACCGTGTCTCTATTTTGATTTGGCAAGACAATGCAGTGACCATAGGACATAGATATATGTTTGTTTGACGCTTTTATTATGTACTAGTACTTGGCAATAGAAGACCTGGTATTTTAATCCTGTCCACCTTACTAATGAACTGGTTCACCGAAATGAGTTTCATATACTAGTACATGCTAAACCTGTTATGTTTCTGCTTGTTTCTTCTTTTAGAATGCTAACAGAATATTGGGGAAGAGTGCCTTATTAAGCAATGGTAAAGGAAGTAACGTAGATAAGGTTCAGGATAGTGAGACATCCTTGTTGGTCTCCAACAAAGCTGATAAAACAGCTAAGGAAGACTATCTTGAAGACAGTGAGACAACCCCAAAGTCCTGTCTTGGTTTAGTGTTCGAGTTACGGCCACTACCGCTTGCACAAGCTACTCAAACTCACTGTCTGAATCAGTTCAGTTTCTTGAGTCTCAACTAGAAGCTGAAAGACATCGATCAGCTGTGCTGCAATAAGAAGAGGAAGGACTGCGGAAGTCCATGGAGCATTCAGATGCATACTTTTTGGTGCAACAGCAAGCGTTGGAGGATTTTAGCGCCAAACAGGACAAAGCTAATAAGCTTGCTAAGCTTATTGCCAGCATGGTGGATACTCAGGATAAGGTTTCTTGATCTCTTCTAAAGTTGTTTCAGTTATGCTCTTGTTTTGCTGCCGCATTTATTTGCACTAGTGGCCAATTTTGACGGCCAGTGTATGTAATATGCTGCTTTGTTCCCTATATTTGCACTGGTGGCGAACTTTGATGCCCAGTGGATGTAATATGTGTAATAGCGGTAATAGGCTAGCATTAATTGCTTGCTGATTTATTTCCTTATTGTCTTGTTTAGTTGTTTGCTTGTAGTCACTGCACTTCTTTTTCTGTGTTTTTCTAGTGGCCACAATAACTTATTTTTGGTAATTAGGCCACAATAATCATGGCAACACACAGACTGTTGTAACCATGGGCCTCCTACGGGCCGTATGATCCATGGGCCTTCTATGGGCCGTAGGATCCATTGGCCTTCTATACGGGCCGTAGGATCCATGGGCCTTCTACGAGCCGTAGGATCCATGGGCCTTCTACGGGCCGTAGGATCCATGGGCCTTCTACGGGTCGTACGATCCATGGGCCTTTTACGGGCCGTAGGATCCATGGGCCTTCTATGGGACATATCATCATTTCGCCGATCATGGGTCGTACTATTCGTGGACCATAATGGGCCGTTAATAGGCCGTATTTGATAACTCTATGAAAACAGCCCAACGGTTTTTTTACATGAAAATGGCCCAACATATTAACGGGCCAAAAACGGGCCGAGTGTAACCACGGGCTGAATTTGGCCCACAAGCAGAAAATGACAGTAACGGGTCGCAAGTAACCAAATGATGGAAATGAGCCCAAGAATAAATGGGCCTGAGAAGGCCGAAAGATAACATGGGCTGGAAACGGCCCAATGGAATAATGGGCCGTTAATGGGTATAAAGTGATACACTGTTCGTTACGGGCCAGTTTCACCACGGGCAGCTAATGGGCCAAGAGTTACAAAGGGCCTCATATGGGCCGAAAGACGTCATGGGCCATACATGGGCCGGAAGTTAATATGGGCTGGAATCATATTGGACGGCCTAGATGACGCTACTAGGCCTAATTCGGAGAGGTCGTAATGGGCCCTGGGTTAGCGGGCTGTAAATGGCCTATATGCGAACAGGTCGTTAACATGCTTTTCGTGGGCCGGCGCGCCACCTTTTGACCAAGTCAAACGGGCCGGCCTTTTCACAGGAATTGGCCTCTGTTGGGTTGTGCCACGTGTCGACGTATCATAGGCGCCTTGGGTCCAATGAGTGGATGACATCCGTCCCAACGATGAGTCGACACGTGTTTCCTCCAGCCAATGATGATTTTACATGTGGAAAATCCCCATTGGTTGGGGCTGTTAACGGGTTATCGGATCCAAAACTAGACCCGATAGCTTAACGGTGTTCCGTTATGGTGGATGCCACGTGTCGATCACACTTGAAAAAAGCACTTCTGTGACGCGCGATTTATCGTCATGGAAGTGGACACCTCCGTGATGATAATTTTGGTAATGTCATGGAACACTTCTACGACAGCACAGGTATGACTATCTTGATTCTGTCATAAAATCTTCATGGATGTACATGCATGACAAAAAACGCGACCTACTGTGACAAACACGTATCATCACGGAAGTGTATTTTTTTTGTAATGCATGATCATTGCCTTAGATATCGCCATAATTATGCGCTCTTCTATCAATTGCTCGGCAGTAATTTGTTCACCCACCGTAATATTTGCTATCTTGAGAAAAGCCACTGGTGAAACCTATAGCCCCGGGTCTCTTTTCCATCATATAAGTTCTCTTTTACATCATACTAGTTTCTGATCTACTATTTTGCAATCTTTTACTCTCCGACCTATAAACCAAAAATACCAGAATATTTACTTTACCGTTTATCTATCTCTAGCAGATCTCACTTTTACAAGTAACCGTGAAGGGATTGACAACCCCTTTATCGCATTGGGTGCAAGTTGTTGATTGTTTGTGCAGGTATTCGGTGACTTGTGCATTGTCTCCTACTGTATTGATACCTTGGTTCTCAAACTGAGGGAAATACTTACTCTACTTTGCTGCACCACCCTTTCCTCTTCAAGTGAAAAACCAACGCAAGCTCAAGAGGTAGCAGGAAGAATTTCTAGCGCCGTTGCTGGGGAGATCTACGTCAAGTCAAGCCATACCAAGTACCCATCATAAACTCTCATCTCTTGCATTACATTATTTGCCATTCTCCTCTCGTTTTCCTCTCCCCCACCTCTAAAATGATTTTCAAAAAGATTTTCCTTTTCGCCGCCCCTCTCCCATTCATCTTTTTCACTTGCTTCTTGTGTGCTTGTGTGTGTGGATTGCTTGCTTTGTCACGATGGCTCAAGATAATACCAAATTGTGTGACTTTTCCAATACCAACAACAATGATTTTATTAGCACTTCGATTTCTCCCACTACTAATGTTGAATCTTGTGAAATTATTGCCGCTTTGCTGAATCTTGTTATGAAAGATCAATTTTCTGGCCTTCCTAGTGAAGATGTCACATCCCATCTAAACAATTTCGTTGATTTGTGCGATATGCAAAAGAGGAAAGACGTGGATAATGATATTGTTAAATTGAAGCTATTTCCGTTTTCGCTTAGAGATCGTGCTAAAACTTGGTTTTCATCGTTGCCTAAAAATAGTATTGATTCATGGAGTAAGTGTAAACATGCTTTCGTCTCTGAGTATTTTCCTCCTGCTAAGATCATCTCCCTTAGGAACGATATTATGAATTTTAAGCAACTTGATCATGAGCATGTTGCACAATCTTGGGAGAGGATGAAATTGATGATACAAAATTGCCCTACACATGGTTTGAATTTGTGGATGATTGTACAAAATATTTATGCCGGATTGAGTATTGCTTCTAGAAACCTTTTAGATCCGGCCGCGGGGGGCACTTTTACGGAAATTACTTTAGGAGAGGCTACTAAGGTCCTAGATAATATCATGGTTAATTATTGTCAATGGCACACAGAAAGATCCACTAGTAAAAAGGTTCATGCAATTGAAGAGATTAATGTTTTGAGTGGAAAGATGGATGAACTTATGAAATTATATTCTAATAAGAGTGTTTCTTCTGATCCTAATTATATGCCTTTGTCCACTTCGATTGAGAATAACAATGAATCTATGGATGTGAATTTTGTTGGTAGGAACAATTTTGGTAACAACGCGTATAGAGGTAATTTTAATCCTAGGCCGTTTCCAAGTAATTCCTCTTATAATTATGGTAATTCCTACAACAATTCCTATGGAAATTTTAATAAGATGCCCTCTGATTTTGAGAATAGTGTTAAAGAATTTATGAGTTTGCAAAAGAACTTTAATGCTTTGATTAAAGAAAATTTTCTCAAGATTGATGATTTGGCTAGGAACATGGATAGAATATCTCTTGATGTTGATTCTTTGAAACTTAGATCTATCCCACCTAAGCATGATATCAATGAGTCTCTCAAAGCCATGAGAATTTCCATTGATGAGTGCAAAGAAAGAACCGCTAAGATGCGTGCTAACAAAAATTGGTTTGTAAAAGCGTGTTCTTCTAGTTTTCATGATAATAATGATGAAGATCTAGAAATTATTGATGTGACTCCCATTGATTCTTTGTTTTCTAATATTAATCCTGATAAATATGGGACTGTAGATGAGTCAACTTTAGTTAAAAGTCGTCCCAATGATTCGGAGTTTTTAGATCTAGATGCAAAAACTGATAAAAGTGGGATTGGAGAGGTCAAGACTTTAAGTAGCAATGAACCCACTCTTTTGGATTTCAAGGAATTTAATTATGATAATTGTTTTTTAATAGATTGTATTTCCTTGTTGCATTCCGTGTTAAATTCTCCTCATGCTTATAATCAAAACAAAGCTTTTACTAAACATATCGTTGATGCCATGATGCAATATTTTGAAGAAAAGCTTGAGTTAGAAGTTTCTATCCCTAGAAAAATTTATGATGAATGGGAACCTACTATTAAGATGAAGATTAAAGGTTATGAATGCCATGCTTTCTGTGATTTGGGTGCTGGTGTTTCCATGATTCCCAAAAGTTTGTGTGATGTGTTAGGTTTCCGTGAATTTGACGTTTGTTCTTTAAATTTGCATCTTGCGGATTCCACTATTAAGAAACCTATGGGAAGGATCAATGATGTTCTTATTGTTGCAAATAGTAATTATGTGCTCGTAGATTTCATTGTTCTTGATATAGATTGCAATCCTAGATGTCCTATTATTCTTGGTAGACCTTTCCTTAGAACCATTAGTGCAATTATTGATATGAAAGAAGGAAACATTAGATTCCAATTTCCGTTAAGCAAAGGCACGGAACACTTTCCTAGGAAGAAAATTAAATTGCCATATGAATCTATTATGAGATCCACTTATGGATTGCATACCAAAGATGGCAATACCTAGATCTATTCGCGTTTTATGCCTAGCTAAGGGCGTTAAACAATAGCGCTTGTTGGGAGGCAACCCAATTTCATTATTGTTCTTTGCTTTTTATTCCTGTTTAGTAAAAATAACTCATCTAGACTCTAGTTAGATGTGGTTTTATGTTTTAGTTAGTGTTTGTGCCAAGTTAAACCTTTAGGATAGCTTACGGTGATAGTTGTGTTCACCCTGTTGAAAATCAGAAACGTTTGCACCGAGTAAATTAATTTTCAAAATTCATAGAAACGTGATTTTGATTCTTTTTGCTCTGGATTGGTACACAAATTTCTCAGGTTTTCCTAATTTACCAGGATTTTTGGAGTTGCAAAAGTATTTTTGGAGTTACAAAAGTATTCGAGAGTTACAGATTACTACAGACTGTTCTGTTTTTGACACATTCTGTTTTTTGCGTGTTGTTTGCTTATTTTGATGAATCTATGGGTAGTATTGGGGGGTATGAACCATGGAAAAGTTGGAATACATTAGATACACCAATATAAATAAATAATGAGTTTGCAACAATACCTTAAAGTGGTGGTTTATTTTCTTATACTAACGGAGCTTATGAGATTTTCTGTTGAGTTTTGTGTTGTGAAGTTTTCAAGTTTTGAGTAAGCATTTGATGGACTATGGAATAAGGAGTGGCAAGAGCCTAAGCTTGGGGATGCCCAAGGCACCCCAAGGTAATATTCTAGGACAACCAAAAGCCTAAGTTTGGGGATGCCCGGAAGGCATCCCCTCTTTCGTCTTCGTCTATCGGTAACTTTACTTGAGGCTATATTTTTATTCACTGCATGATATGTGTTTTGCTTGGAGCGTCTTGTATGATTTGAGTCTTTGCTTTTTAGTTTACCACAATCATCCTTGCTGTAAACACCTTTTGGGAGAGACACGCATGAATCGTGATTTATTATAATACTATATGTGTTTCACTTATATCTTTTGAGCTAGACAATATTGCTCTAGTACTTCACTTATATCTTTTTAGAGCACGGCGGTGGCTTTATTTTATAAAAAAAATTGAAATCTGATGCTTCACTTATATTATTTGAGAGTCTTTTAGAATAGCATGGTAATTTCCTTTGGTTATAAATTTAGTCCTAATATGATGGGCATCCAAGAGGGATATAATAAAAACTTTCATATGAAGTGCATTGAATACTATGAGAAGTTTGATTCTTTATGATCATTTTGAGATATGAAGATGGTGATATTAGAGTCATGCTAGTGGAGCAGTTGTGAGAGAGATAATTGTTTTAAAGTTTGTGATTCCCGTAGCATGCACGTATGGTGAACCGTTGTGTGATGAAGTTGGTGCATGATTTATTTTTTGATTGTCTTCCTTATGAGTGGTGGTCGGGGATGAGCGATGGTCTTTCCCTACCAATCTATCCCCCTAGGAGCATGTGCATAGTACTTTGTTTCGATAACTAATAGATTTTTTAATAAGTATTTGAGTTCTTTATGACTAATGTTGAGTCCATGGATTATACGCACTCTCACCCTTCCACCATTGCTAGCCTCTCTAGTATCACGCAAATTTCGCCGGTACCATACACCCACCATATACCTTCCTCAAAACAACCACCATACCTACCTGTTATGGCATTTCCATAGCCATTCCGAGATATATTGCCATGGAACTTTCCACCGTTCCGTTTATTATGACATGCTTCATCATTGTCATATTGCTTTGCATGATCATGTAGTTGACATTGTATTTGTGGCAAAGCCACCGTTCATAATTCTTTCATACATGTGACTCTTGAGTCATTGCACATCTCGGTACACCGCCGGAGGCATTTACATAGAGTCATATTTTGTTGTAAGTATTGAGTTGTAATTCTTGAGTTGTAAGTAAATAAAAGTGTGATGATCTTCATTATTAGAGCATTGTCCCATGTGAGGAAATGATGATGGAGGCTATGATTCCCCCACAAGTCGGGATGAGACTCCAGACAAAAAAAAGAGGCCATAAAAAAGAGAAAGGCCCAAACAAAAAAATATGAGAGAAAAAGAGAGAAGGGGCAATGTTACTATCATTTTTCCACACTTGTGCTTCAAAGTAACACTATGATCTTCATGATAGAGAGACTCCTATTTTTTTCACTTTCATATACTAGTGAGAATTTTTTATTATAGAATTTGACTTGTATATTCCAATGATGGGCTTCCTCCAATTGCCCTAGGTCTTTGTGAGCAAGCAAGTTGGACGCACACCCACTTAGTTTCTTTTTGAGCTTTCATACACTTATAGCTCTAGTGCATCTGTTGCATGGCAATCCCTACTCACTCACATTGATATCTATTGATGGGCATATCCATAGCCCGTTGATACGCCTAGTTGATGTGAGACTATCTTCTCCTTTTTGTCTTCTCCACAACCACCACATTCTATTCCACCATAGTGCTATATCCATGGCTCACGCTCATGTATTGTGTGAAGATTGAAAAAGTTTCATGACATCAAAAGTATGAAACAAATGCTTGGGTTGTCATCGGGTTTGTGCATGATTTAAATATTTTGTGTGATGAAGATAGAGCATAGCCAGACTATATGATTTTGTAGGGATATCTTTCTTTGGCCATGTTATTTTGAGAAGACATGATTGCTTTGATAGTTTGCTTGAAGTATTACTGTTTTTATGTCAATATAAAACTTTTGTTTTGAATCTTTCAGATCTGAACATTCATGCCACAATAAAGAAAATTACATGGATAAGTATGTTAGGTAGCATTCCACATCAAAAATCCTGTTTTTATCATTGGGTTTTTTATTTCTGTGCCCCTGGTTCATTAGTTGTACTCATTCATCCCCACTCAGTTAACTTTTGCTCACTTCTCCCCACTCGTTTGCCCGAAACCCTCAGAACAGGTTCCAACGGACATTGCCATCAGGTCAATGCCTTTGACCGTTAACTCTGATGAGTGGGGCCGCGTATACATGGGCGCATGCAACTGATCACGGTCATGGGGTAGCACATGTCCATGGACATACCCGAAACGTCCCATCGTATAAAGAGGCAACCACCTCCATCGCCCCTACCATTTCCCCCAAATCCCCTCCCTGCCGCATCGTCTTCCTCTCCCCCACCGGCGTCGTCTCGCTCTCCTCCACTTCCTTCACCGCATCGTCTCGCTCTCCCCCACCGCATCCTCTTCCTCACCTTCATCGCCTCCATCTGTCAGATAGCTGAAGCTCGTGGTGACGCCGGCACCGAGGACGGAGATGTGGTGGAGCTGCAAGGCGCGGTGATCGCGGATGTCGACGGCGTCCACGACGGTGCGGGGAAACTTGCAACCATTGCAGATGTGGAGAAGGATGTGGCGGGCTCCGCCTCAGTGCTGCAGAAGGTGATGGCATCGAGCGGCGTAGCCCATCCTGATACCCCCGATGCACAGCCTGCCATGGAGCAGCAGGTATTTGCACTTGCTTACCTTGTAGAGTTAGTCTCTCCCTAGTTGCATTTGTTAGATTGTGATTCATACGGTAGTTCAGATGGTTAGAGTAGTTGGTTTGACGGATGGGCCAGGGTTTTTTTGTATTTGTATTGGGGGGATGGGGGTTTTTGGACTAGGGTTTGTTGGATAAATTCGTTGCAAAAATGCTAGATAGATCTGTATGAGAGATAGGTATCTCTGTGCTTCAATACTACACAGATGTATGCTTATTAGATTTGTTTTTAATTCTCACATATTAGGCTTTTTAATGCTACTCAGATTCATAGCCTTAGATTGGGTCCCTGTTAGATTTGTTTTTGAATGCTACTCAGATTGGGGTTTTGAATGTCATATGCCCAAATGGAATCCATTGATTCAGAAGCTATTTGATTCATTAGTATATAAATTTGTCCACAATATGTAGTTATATTAGCTCTGTTGTTCAATTTGTGTGCATGACAATGGAAAATGCAAAACAATGATAATAGTATATTGGGAGTATATTAGCCCTATGATCAATGTGTCATGTGTGCATATCTAAATTTTCAATTGGCTTTCGTATTTACTAGTGATGGATGTAATTGTATATTCAGGAGGAGGATGTTTGGGGGGGTAGAAAGAGGCTGGCCCAGTACGACCCGTATGATCCAGAGGAAAGTGATGACGAAGAATATGAGGTAAGCCTACTTGAAATTTAGATTGTTCATTTAGTTCCTTTGACATGGTGTATCCATGAATCTATAATGTATTAATGTAACTCATTCATGTGTGCGGTACGATTCTGGAGAAGAAGTGTACAAGGGCAACATCACGTCCTTCACAGCCAAGGAGGTGGTGAAGATCAAGGCCAAGGGAGTTGCTTCCTTCTACAACTACAAGACCAAGAAGTGGCACTGCCCCTACTACACCACCAAGCCAAAGCCAAGGTATGGCCGCTTCGATCACCTTATGTCTCATGCAGAGGATGTAGCGACTCGCGGGGAGGACTACATGATCAGGGGGCAGCATGCCGCCCTCGCGAAGGCCCTGACTCCGGCGTGATGTGATGATGTTGTGATGTTGTGATGATGGAACTGAATCTTTATCTTTATCTATTGGGTTACTTTTGGTTTGCTGAACTGAATCTGGTTGTTTATGGTTTTTTGAACTGATGCTAGTAATCTGGTTGCTATCTATATTCTGTCTGTCCTTAAATTTGCCTATGGTGTATGGTTAGTTATGTTTAGATGTCGTGAACTATGATTTTAGGTGCTGCAACGATCACACATGCTGCTTTTTCATTGATCATAACGGAATTTTATCCTAATTATTTGTCTCATGTTTATTAATCAAATCAAATGCATGCTTTTTCCCACCAGCATGTTTCATTATCCGATGTTTTCAACTGACATTCGACTAGACAGTATAAATTCAAGAAAATGCAAAAACAAATAAAACCTTGGCAAACTATCTATGTTTGTGTAGGAGATCATGTGTGCAAAATTTGAAGTGATTTAGAGGAGGTCAAATAAATTTGAATTTGAGAAATGTGCTCCAAATGAGCTACCAGGCTAGGGTAAACAACCCATTTGTAATCAAGTTTTTTTGGACCTACTCTAAATGAGAAAATCTTTTCTTATTAACACATATTCACTTTCCATATTGTAGATTCGAAGTCTCACTATTTTTTGAATTAATCTTCATATTTTTACATTTTCTTTTGAAAACATATGCTTTAATATAAAACTATTAAAAACATGTTTGAAATGTGTAAATGGAAAACTAAGTTCAGATCCTTCTTATTCACTCTGAAATAAAGCTTTGGTGATTTTTATGATTTTTTTAATTTTTCAAGAACAGAAGGTAACCCTACTTCCTCTCCTTGAACTCTATGAAATCATGTACGTGATAGCTCATATGTGTGAAGGTTTTCTCATGAAAATGACCATAGACCAAGTTTACGATTTTTGGTTGGTAACATGTCACATAAGACAACATTGTGCGCAGGTTATATATATATATATATATATATATATATATATATATATATATATAATGGTGCTCATTTGACCTCGATCGTGCTAGCTAGGTTTTTTTCATGAAAATGACCATAGACCAAGTTTAGTATTTTTCCTTGTTAGTTTGTCTTATAAAACGACGAATGGCGAAGGTTTCATATTTTTTTGATTTTTCTAAATTAGTTATGCTCAGTCAAAGCCTTCGAAACCCCGTTGACCAGCCCAAAAACCCTCTAAACCCCACGGGGTTTCTCCTAACCCTAGCTTCCAATGTCAGCCGTCCGATCATACCCTTGCGCCAAGCAACAACCCTCAGATCTGGTCTTCTAGAAGGAATTAGGTAGGCAGGCTGCGTGCAGGCTCCGCGCTGTTGGATCACAAGGACGGCTCCACATTGTTGGATCGTGGGGCGATCCTATTGGTTGTGCTCGGCTGCTCGCCCACCACTGACTCCGCGAAAAAAACGTTGTTATTGGGCCCAAAACCAAGCTCTGGTTGGGCTGTCGAATTGCGTCATTTTTTTTGCATCGTTTGCTCTATTTTTTGTGAATGTATTGGCTCTATTTTTTTGCATCATTTGAAATCAATTGACATGGCATAGCAAAATTTAGTTCTTTTTGTTCTATACAAATGCAAAATGACCAAATTTTTAAGGGCCAAATTTATTTTTATCATGCAAAATGGCCACAAACTATTCAAAAATTGTCTCTTTTTGTTCATATAATATATATGACCACATATTCCCACGCGTGCAATTAGCTTCTTTTTCTTCTTCTTTTCAAACCACCGTTTCCCACGCGTGTACACTCCCGATGCTGCGGTGGGTTTGAAAACGGGCTACTTCACATTTGACCTCGTTATTGCCATGGCCAAATAACACGTAAGACTATGGCTATTTAAGCCACCCTCTGACTCTACCATCCCTCATCCATCTCCCATCCTCTATGCCATCTTCCCTTCTTTCTCTTCGACCACTTCGCCTTCTTCTAGCACATCCTCAGCCATGCAGTACACTGGACCAACCTACCACTTCCCACCCACCGTGCCAGAGAGGCTCTACCCTCCTGGCGTGTACGTTGAGCGCACACTACGTGTGTGGGCGATATCAAGGTGGCGGACTGCAAGGAACTTCACTGAGTTCTTCCTCGCGTCCGGCTACCCCCACCTCCCGTGGGGATCTCCAAGGATGTTCCGTGTCAAGGAGGTCATCCAAAACAGGGTGGTGGTTGCTCTCCTTGCCCACTTCACCAGCACATTCGACGCCTTCTACCTCCTCGGCCGGGTGTTTTGGTGTGGCTGCGGGTTCATCGCTTTCACCACCCAAAACATGTTCACGGAGTACACCAACATCTTCCCCACCACGTCACGCATGCACACTCTTCCATACCCATCGACAACGCCTCGGAGGAGCAGTAAAGGGCACCCGGAGGAGGAGCGAGGTGGAGAAGGCGGCGTCTAGGGTTCTATATCTATTTTTTGAGTCTATGTTATGTTAAGTTGTAATTGAACTATGTTGGCTATGCTATGGGCTTGTTTGCCCTTTTATTAAGTTCTATTATTAAGTTTTCTATCTATTCTATTATGAAGTTCTTCCTAGTTTCAAATATGTGATCGTGTTATGGGCTTGTTGGCCCTATCTACATATTTGTTAATTGTTTTCTTAGAGAGCTCGCTTTGTTAGTAACCACCTAGTGCATGCAGCCACAACGAACCCTTCTTTTTTACACAAGCCACAAATATGTAGCCACCTAGCTAGTGCATGCAGCCACAAAAATATAAAATATATTTGTTCAATTTATTTGTCGTAGCAAAACGGGTGCAAATGTGAGTGAATCAAAAAGGCTGCAACTGATCATAAAAAACAATGCTCTAAATCGAGGAGACAAGCGTGCGAGAAGAGAGGAACCAGTGGCAGCGATCGTCGCTGCATCCGTGGCGGCTGGCATGCATGAAAGCGGCTCGGTCAGTGCATCATTGTAACACCCCGGATGTAACTTTCCGTAATCATAACTCCAACTCTTGCCATTTCCGGCTATGTGTTGTGATATTTCCTTCGTGGTTGGGTTTTTGTATTTTGTTTTGCATTTCGTTCATGTCATGCATTTCATCTCATGTCATCATTAGCATTACATCGGCATTGTTTTTTTTTTAAACTTGCACCCGTTTGTAGTTGCTGCTTCTTCCTCGCCTCTATTGACCTTTCTCGGACCAATCATTCTTTTGTTGCCCAACCGTTTGACCCTCTCTATACAGTACCCAAACCCCTTCACAACCATGTCTGAAAACCAGTCCGAAACCCGGCCCGGGCTGTCATTACCGATGGATCCAGATCATCCCCAAACATCTCGAAAATATCTTCGGTTCTTTGTTGGACTCCCTAACCTATTTATTTCTTGACCGTCCGATTGCGATCGAAGGGACGAGGTAGCCCTAACCTAATCCACCTGATGTATATATATCGACCAACCCTAGAATCTAGGCAGCTTGTCCCATCCTCCTCATTCCGCCGCCGCCACTCCTCTTGTCTCCCCTTCCTTGGGATCCCCTCCCGATCCAAAAATCCATCCACTCTCCCTCGATTTCCCTAGCTAGCCAACCACCACAGCACAGCCTCTCTGGCTCGAGGGCGTCCGTGCCGTCTTCGTCAAGCGCCAGGAGCTCGAGCCCCTTCTCCCGCACCCCCGCTCCACCTCGTCGTCAGATCTTCGCATTGGCCAGCACAAGCATGAAGGCATGGAGCACCACCTCCGTGGCATTGCTCCGGCGAGGAGCCGACCAGAGCATCTCGTCACCAACCATCACAGTCATCCCCCGGCCCTTGCCGAAGATGAGTGCCCCGACAGCCCTGCTCCCTTTCCCCTCCTGCTTCTGTTTCTCTCTCTCTCTCATGCTGCTCTCTCTCTCCCTGTGTGTGTGTTGTCTTCGCAGCACCACCATGGATGGCCTCCCATAGCTCCTGCTCGTTGCACCGCTGTGGTTCCCGGCCGATCCGCGCTGGAGAGCCTCGTACCTGTCCAGCCCCTTCGTCCCTCGATGCCGAGTCCCTCTGCTCGCCCGTGCCAAGGCCAGCGAGCAGTCGCCTGCATTTCACGCCCGATGCCTCCTCCTTGACCCCCATGCGAACCCCGACGCCACATCATCCTGCCGACGCCGGCCAGCCGGATCCGCCCCGTCTCCACGTCATCGGGCCTTCCCTGCAGCCCGCCGCCGCTCCCCTTCAAGTCCCACCGCGCCAAGCCCCTCCAGCCGTTGGTCTCCTTCGCTGCATCGAGCAGCGTTAGTTCAGGCAGAGGAGGGCGATGCCTCTGCCCCACTCGCCCGTGTTCACCCTGTCCCAGCGCGCGTGGACCGGTCAACTCCATCCCCTAGGCCAGCCCTTCTCCTCCTCTGCTTCCAGCCAGGCCTTGAACCGATGTGAGAAGCCCCGTCCCTCTCCTGTGCACTATTGGGCCAGCCAGTTTTGGCCCGTAGTGTTTTTTTCCTGCTGCGAATTTAGATAGTTTTTCAGAAAACTGCATATTTACAGATTGCACCCTCATGTTCATGCATATAATAACTCCACAACCGTGCATCGGATTAATATGTTTTAAACATGTAAAATGCTTAGAATTCTATATAGTTTCACAATAATCATCTTTAATCCATGTTTGAAATGTTTAAAATGTTGTTTCTTTAAATTTGCTTAAATGCCATGCTAAAATGATTTATTTCATAACTAAATAACCGTAGCTCCAATTTTAATAAACTTTATATGTAAATGGGGTGGAAAAATGTATAGATTAACTTGGTGCACTTTTTTTACTGCTTAACAACATTAAAATATGGTTTAGGGCAGAACAGTACCAAATTCAAAATATGGACATGAGGATTTTCCGGAATTGTTGTTTGTTGTTCCGGCCTCATTTAAACTTGCCTAGATAGGTAGTTTAATTTTGTTTCACCTCTTGCAATGTTTAACAACATTTAATAATCTTGTGTACCTAAACGAGAGCAAACTTAATAACTCAAGTGTGGTGTTTCATCAATATGCAACTCGTTGCATATTGAGCTCCACTTAACTTGTAGTATTGTTTGTTCCACTTTGCCATGACATGCCTCTTTAAACCAGACATGCATCATACTTGATTATGCATCATGCCATGCTTATGTGATGGTTGTTTACCATGTTGTTTTCTTGGTTGCACTTCTCCTTGATAGTTCCGGTTACGTTGCGATTGTGAGGATCGGTTCGAC
This sequence comes from Triticum aestivum, assembly GCF_018294505.1. NCBI lineage: Eukaryota > Viridiplantae > Streptophyta > Magnoliopsida > Poales > Poaceae > Triticum > Triticum aestivum. The sequence goes on from NC_057801.1 coordinate 407,736,208, forward strand.
TACATTGGTTCTTCTACTTCTTGGACTCGTTCTTCTTCCTTGCGGGATCTCAGGCAAGATGACCATTACCCTGGATATCACTTCTATCTTTGCTTGCTAGGTTCTTCGTTCTATCGCTATGTTGCGCTACCTATCACTTGTTTACCATGCCTCCCATATTGCCATGTCAAGCCTCTAACCCACCTTTCCTAGCAAACCATTGTTTGCTAAGTTACCGCTTTTGCTCAGCCCCTCTTATAGTGTTTCTAGTTGCAGGTGAAGTTGAAGATTGCTTCATGTTGGAACATGTTTATGTTGGGATATCAAGATATCTCTTATTTTAATTAATGCATCTATATACCTGGTAAAGGGTGGAAGGCTCGGCCTTATGCCTGGTGTTTTGTTCCACTCTTGCCGCCTTAGTTTTCGTCATACTGGTGTTATGTTCCTCGATTGTGCATTCCTTACGCAGTTGGGTTTATGGGAACCCCTTGACAGTTCACTTTGAATAAAACTCCTCTGGCAAGGCCCAACCTTGGTTTTACATTTGCCTAACAACCTATTACCTTTCCCTTGGGGTTTCGCGAGCCCGAGGGTCATCTTTATTTTAACCCCCCCCCCCCCCCCCGGGCCAGTGCTTCTCTAAGTGTTGGTCCGAACTAGGCAGCCTGCAGGGCCACTTCAGGGAAACTTGAGGGCTGGTTTTACTCGTAGCTTGTCCCATCCGGTGTGCCCTAAGAACAAGATATGTGCAGCTCCTATCGGGATCTGTCGGCACAGTCGGGTGGTCTTGCTGGTCTTGTTTTACCATTGTCAAAATGTCTTGTAACCGGGATTCCGAGACTGATTGGGTATTTTCGGGAGAAGGAATATCCTTCGTTGATCATGAGAGCTTGTGATGGGCTAAGTTGGGACACCCCTGCAGGGTATAAACTTTCGAGAGCCGTGCCCGCGGTTATGTGGCGGATGGGAATTTGTCAATATCCGGTTGTAGAGAACTTGACACTTAACTTAATTAAAATGCATCAACCGCGTGTGTAGCCATGGTGGTCTCTTCTCGGTGGAGTCCGAGAAGTAAACACGGTTTGGGTTATGTTTGGACATAAGTAGTTTCAGGATCACTTCTTGATCACTTCTAGCTTCATGACCGTGGCGTAGTTTCTCATCTTAGTCTTGTACTTGTAAGTTAGCCACCATATTTGCTTAGCGCTTGCTGCAACTCCACCTCATTACCTTATCCTATCCATAAGCTTAAATAGTCTTGATCTCGTGCGTTTTGAGATTGTTGAGTCCTCGTGACTCATAGGTACTACCAAAACAGTTGCAGGTGCCGTTCATACCAGTGTAGGTGATGCTACCAAACTCAAGTGGGAGTTCGACGAGGACCTTGGCCGTTACTATGTGTCTTTTCCTGATGATCGGTAGTGGAGCCCAGTTGAGAAGATGGGGATCTAGCATTTGGGGTTATCTTATTTTCATTTGGATTTGTCCACAACCAAACTATGTGTGTACTCTGAATGATATATGAATTATATGATCTTTGTGTGAAGTGGCGATTGTAAGCCAACTCTATTTATCCCTTTCTTGTTCATTACATGGGGTTGTGTGAAGATGACCCTTCTTGCGACAAAACCACAATGCGGTTATGCCTCTAAGTCGTGCCTCGACACGTGGGAGATATAGCCGCATAATGGACGTTACAAGTTGGTAATCAGAGCCATCCCCGACTTAGGAGCCCCCTGCTTGATCGAATCGCTGATGTTGTTGAGTCTAGAACAAAAATATTTTGAGTCTTAGGATTATATATATTGGAGAGTAGGATTCTTTTTACTCCTCAGTCCCTTCATCGCTCTGGTGAGGTCTCCTGATGTAGATGTTTTGTCTTTCCTCTCCACAAATTTCACTAGAAAAAATTTAGGATCACGCGGATATCTTGGAATCGTTCCGATAGTTTTGTGATGAGAACATTGTTCTTGGTGCCTCCTGACATTTAGGGGTTGTGGCAGTGTCCCGGGGAGTTGAGCTCCGAGGTGTTGTTGTCACAATTTTATCATTGCAGTTCTGGAATACCTGAGTTTCGCCGACATTGAAAATCTCTTTTATGCAGCTAGTGGTAAGATAACCTCGACGCCACCCAGTACTGGGGCAGGAGTTCGGGAGTATTGCCATAGCTAGTATAACATATGCTTTTCAAAGGTTGAGGTACACGATTTTCGAAGGTATCTTCGTTATGTGTTAACGGATGGATACAACTTGGTTGTAGGTATTGTTAGTTTGGGTGAGATATTTATTGCTTCCCATGTATCCTCAACACCAGATTGCATAACCAGAAAGTTTCGGGAGTTTTATAGGTGGGAATTCAAGTAGCTCTAGTTTTTTCTTTCCGACAGATGCATGATATGAGATTGGGGTTCGATGTCTAGTGGTCCACCTATCCACGGTTGTTTTTACAGTGGTCTCGTTGTGTCTTAAAGAGTCCTTGGCTATGCTGACTCGGGGACGCTTCATATGTCATGTGCATTGCCTTGTACATGATGGTGTTGTACGGTTGAGCCCGTGTGGGCCCCACCATGAAAACTTCGGACGAAATCTCTATCATATGTTTGTTTCCGGCTTATTCTGCGAGCTAAATCCTTTGTTTTGTTTTATTTGTGGTATTTGAGTTGCTTCGAAGTCAAATGTTAAATCCATACCTTTCCTAAACGGTGTTCTCATATTGCTACGTGAATACTAATCCTTCTTGATCATCGAGGTTGTCATGTTAATTCTTTTCCAACCAGCGTGCTTCTCTTCAAGTGGATCTTATCATTTCAACATCCGCAAGATCAATTCTAAGTTTTCCCAACGGCATCCATTCCATCTGCCCCAAGTTGCCTTTGTTTTCCCGCCCTCCCACCCTTTTTCTTCAAGGACTCAGATTTCTTAATCAAGTATCCTTTTATTAATGGGAAGTCTCTCCATTCTTTTATGTCAATGTTCTTATCCGGTGATTATCAGGAAGATACTAATAGAGCTTCGAGTTTATCATTCTTCATCCTCATATCCTATCCGGTGGATTCAATTCAAGCTTTCGGTGTTAATCATATCCCTTTCCTCATTTCAAAGTTTTTTCTCATGTCGGTGCACCTCTTAATCACCCACTTCTTGCCATTCATTTGTTCCGGAGTGCTTAAGATTATCTCAGAAGAATCATGTTTCCATTCTTAATCCATTCGAGTTATTTCGAGGTTTTTTCTCTCATTCAAGCTATTTAATTCTACCGGTGCAATCTCTATTTCAAGCAATCCTTCAACGATGTTTCTTTCGAGTGGGCCCTAACCCACAGGTGTTTTTCCAGGATCTTACCTAACTCTTCTAATTTTCCCGGAGCCATTCCCAAATTCTTTTTGAAGTTTGACGTAAGAATGAATTTCATCAGTCAGATGTTTTCCAAGATTGATTTCAAATTATTTTTCATTGTTGGCTCAACCTCTTTTTTTTCATTCTCCTAGAATATCTCAACAATTTATGGTGGTGTTTCTCGTCGTCATTCTCGGATTTTGAAGACCGAAGAAGAGTTCCTCTTAAATATTTACCCGTTCTTCCAAAGATGCGTAGTTCAAGCTTGATGCCATCCTCTCATAATTGTTTTCGATTGTGAGAATTCTTTTCACCCATCCGGAGAATTTCATGAGTTGTTTCCATTTCTTTCCTCTGAAGGCCATCATGTCATAATTCTTCATTCTCAGCGTGTAGCTATCGTTCTCCAAATCTTACCGGTGCATCGTTCAAATACCCTCTAATCAGTTCATAATCTCTTCGTTCTCATGTATCTAAATCCCCTCAAGTGTCTTCATTCATTTTTCCAATTCTTTTCCGAATTGTGCCTTTGCTACTTTAATTTTCAATTCTTACGGTGGTTCGTTCAAGATTTCCTCTTCCCTTGTTATCATATCAATTCATTCATTTTTTTCCAAAAATCCTACCGGTGGTTCCATCAATACCTTCTCAAGTTTGCGTTATATCTCTCTTAATCCTTTCTACGGGAATAAGTAGTATGCCAAATCCATTGCTTGTCATCAATTTAATTTGATGAAGGATAAGCATACAATAAATCTTATTCTTATTTCCTCGAGGTGATTCAATTCTTTTCTTCCGGAGATTGTTCATCATGGAGTAATTCTCGGTTCTAGTGTTTCATCTTATCCTTTTCCGGAGTTCCAAGTTTTCTCGGTTATATCATTGCGAAGCTCCATCTAAATCATTGCAAGGCTTCACCTTGTGTTTTCAACCTCTTTTTCTTTCAATCATCCTTTTATTACCGGGGTTCTCCATGGAGGATCTACATGGTGGTTCGTCAAGGATTCCTTTCATTCTTCAATTGTCGTTCGAGATTTCTCTTGAAGTTATGACCCGCCAAGCTACACTCTAAAATAAACATGGTGCTCAACACATGTCTTGTTTTGAGGAGATCAAGCATTCTTCATTTTGCATCCGAAGTGCAATTCTTCCTACCTTATCTTTTGAGGTGGTGTTATATCATTCTTGACAATTTCCATTCATGTTTCGCGATTCACATGTTGTCAAGAATGAGGTATTTTAAATCCATTAATCTCTTTGTTGGAGTTATCTTGTGTCATATTTCACCTAAAGCCTTCTCTAAGGAATGTTGCTATTGTGGTGATTATCAATGGTCCACGTTATCTCTCTATCATCTTGGTGGAAGAAGTTTTTCATCTCGTTGTTGTTATCAATTATATTATTTGTTTCCGTAGCGGTAGAATTTCGCCTCAATTTTGAGAAGTTTTCCATAAGCCCACTGCAAGCTTGTCCTTTTTGTTGTTGGTTTTCCATCAAATCCGTTATAACCTTCTTGGAAGGGTGCTTTCCAAGTTCATTTGTGGTAGAAGTTGGCATTTTCTTCTCCATTCTTTTATTCCAGTGATCTATCTTCTATTATTTCTTCCGGAGGCATTGTGATGTTGCTCTTTTCACTCATCATCTCGAATTGTGAAGACCATGTTATTTTCCTTGCTTTTCCATTCAACAGGAGTGTTGTGTCATCTATCCAAGTTCTTTTCATCTTATCAAGTCTTGCATCTCTTTTCAACTAGAGTGTTGTCTGAATTTGATCTTCCTTGTTCCTTGTTTATCTCATTTCAACCAGAGTGGTTTCAATTCCTTCTTGTCCATTGTACTCGTCATTCATAGCTTTGCATCCTCCAAGGTTCACATGCTGTTCCTTGTTTCTATTTTCTACAGCAGTGCTCTCAATCGTGTTCAACTCTGTTGTGTTCGTTCTTTCAACTTTACAACCTCTCAAGGTTCTTTGGTTTCACTCATTGGTCGAAGAAGCAACTTAGTTTTATCTCTTCTCTTCCTCTTTTGTTTCTCTCCGGTGCCATCCTAGATCTCGGGACGAGATCCTCTTGTAGTGGTGGAGTGTTGTAACACCCCGGATGTAACTTTCCGTAATCATAACTCCAACTCTTGCCATTTCCGGCTATGTGTTGTGATATTTCCTTCGTGGTTGGGTTTTTGTCTTTTGTTTTGCATTTTGTTCTTGTCATGCATTTCATCTCATGTCATCATTCGCATTACATTGGCATTGTTTTTTTTAAACTAGCACCCGTTTGTAGTTGTCGCTTCTTCCTCGCCTCTGTTGACCTTTCTCACACCAATCGTTCTTTTGTTGCCCAACCGTTTGACCCTCTCTACACAGTACTCAAACCCCTTCACAACCATGTCCGAAAACCGGTCCTAAACCCCGCCCGGGCTGTCATTACCGATGGATCCGGATCATCCCCAAACATCCCGAAAGTATCTTCGGTTCTTTGTTGGACCTCCCTAACCTATTTATTTCTCAATTGTCCAATTGTGATCGAAGGGACGAGATAGCCCTAACCTAATCCACTTGATGTATATATATCGACCAACCCTAGAATCTAGGCAGCTTGGCCCATCCTCCTCATTCCGCCGCCGCCACTCCTCTTGTCTCTCCTTCCTTGGGATCCCCTCCCAATCCAAAAATCCACCCACTCTCCCTCGATTTCCCTAGCAAGCCAACCACCATAGCACAGCCTCTCCGGCTCGAGGGCCTCCGCACCGTCTTTGTCAAGCGCCAAGAGCTTGAGCCCCTTCTCCCGCACCCCCGCTCCACCTCGTCGTCAGATTTTCGCATCGACCAGCACAAGCAAGAAGCCATGGAGCGTCACCTCCGTCACGTTGCTCCGGCAAGGAGCCGATCGGAGCATCTCGTCACCAACCCTCGCAGGCATCCCCCGGCCCCTTGCCGAAGATGAGTGCCCCAACAGCCCTGCTCCCTTTCCCCTCCTGCTTCTGTTTCTCTCTCTCATGCCTCTCTCTCTCTCCCTCTCTCTCTCTTTCTCTGTGTGTGTTGTCTTCGCAGCGCCGCCATGGATGGCCTCCCGTAGCTCCCGCTCGTTGCGCCGCCGTGGTTCCCGGCCGATCCGTGCTGGAGAGCCTCGTACCCGTCCAGCCCCTTCGTCCCTCGATGTCGAGTCCCTCTGCTTGCCCGTGCAAGGCCAGCGAGCAGTCGCCCACGTTCCACACCCGATGCCTCCTCCTCGACCCCCATGCGAACCCCGACGCCACCTCATCCTGCCGACGCCGACCAGCCGGATCCGCCCCGTCCCCACCTCGTCAGGCCTTCCCTGCAGCCCGCCGCCGCTCCCCTTCAAGTCCTGCCGCATCAAGCCCCTCCAGCTGTTGGTCTCCTTTGCTGCGTCAAGCAGCGTCAGTTCAGGTAGAGGAGGGCGATGCCTCTGCCCTGCTCGACCGTGTTGACCCTGTCCCAGTGCGCGTGGACCGGTCAACTCCGTCCCATGGGCCGGCCCTTCTTCTCCTCTGCTTCCAGCCAGGCCTTGGCCCGATGTGAGCAGCCCCGCCCCTCTCCTGTGCACTATTAGGCTAGCCAGTTTCAGCCCGTAGTGTTTTATTTTCCTGCTGCGAATTTAGCTATTTTTCCACAAAACTGCATATTTACAGATTGCACCCCCATGTTCATGCATATAATAACTCCACAATCGTGTATCGGATTAAAATGTTTTAACATGTAAAATGCTTAGAATTTTATCTAGTTTCACAATAATCAACTTTCATCCATGTTTGAAATGTTTAAAATGCCGTTTGATTAAATTTGCTTTAATGCCTTGCTAAAATGATTTATTTCATAACTAAATAACCGTAGCTCCAATTTTAATAAACTTTTTATGTAAATGGGGTGGAAAAATGCATAGATTAACTTGGTGCACTTTGTTTTACTGCTTAACAACATTAAAATATGGTTTAGGGCAGAACAATACCAAATTCGAAATATGGACATAAGGATTTTCCGGAATTGTTGTTTGTTGTTCTGGACTCATTTAAACTTGCCTAGATAGGTAGTTTAATTTTGTTTCACCTCTTGTCAGGTTTAACAACATTTAATAATCTTGTGTACCTAAACAAGAGCGAACTAAATGACCCGAGTGTGGTGTTTCGTCAATATGCAACTCGTTGCATATTGAGCTCCACTTAACTTGTAGTATTGTTTGTTGCACTTTGCCATGCCATGCCTCTTTAAACCGGACATGCATCATACTTGATTATGCATCATGCCATGCTTATGTGATGGTTGTTTACAATGTTGTTTGCTTCTTTCCGGTTGCGCTTCTCCTTGATAGTTCCGGTTACGTTGCGATTGTGAGGATTCGTTCGACTATGTTGGTTCGTCTACTTCTTGGACTCGTTCTTCTTCCTTGCGGGATCTCAGGCAAGATGGCCATTACCCTCGATATCACTTCTATCTTTGCTTGCTAGTTGCTTTGTTCAACCCTATGTTGCGCTACCTATCACTTGTTTACCATGCCTCCCATATTGCCATGTCAAGCCTCTAACCCACCTTTCCTAGCAAACCGTTGTTTGGCTAAGTTACCGCTTTTGCTCAGCCCCTCTTATAGCGTTGCTAGTTGCAGGTGAAGTTGAAGATTGCTTCATGTCAGAACATGTTTATGTTGGGATATCACAATATCTCATATTTTAATTAATGCATCTATATACCTGGTAAAGGGTGGAAGGCTCGGCCTTATGGCTAGTGTTTTGTTCCACTCTTGCCGCCGTAGTTTCTGTCATACCAGTGTTATGTTCCTTGATTTTGCGTTCCTTACGCGGTTGGGTTTATGGGAACCCATTGACAGTTCACTTTGAATAAAAATCCTCAGCAAGGCCCAACCTTGGTTTTACATTTGCCTAACAACCTATTACCTTTCCCTTGGGTTTTCGCGAGCCCGAGGGTCATCTTTATTTTAACCCCTCCCCCCCCCCTCCCCCGGGGCCAGTGCTTCTCTAAGTGTTGGTCCAAACTGGGTAGCCTACGGGGCCACCTCGGGGAAACTTGAGGGTTGGTTTGACTCGTAGCTTGTCCCATCCGGTGTGCCCTGAGAATGAGATATGTGCAGCTCCTATCGGGATTTGTCGGCACAGTCGGGTGGTCTTGCTGGTCTTGTTTTACCATTGTCGAAATGTCTTGTAACCAGGATTCTGAGACTGATCGGATCTTTCTTGGAGAAGGAATATCCTTCGTTGATCGTGAGAGCTTGTGATGGGCTAAGTTGGGACACCCCTGCAGGGTATAAACTTTGAGAGTCGTGCCCGCGGTTATGTGGCGGATGGGAATTTGTTAATATCCAGTTGTAGACAACTTGACACTTAACTTAATTAAAATGCATCAACCGCATGTGTAGCCGTGATGGTCTCTTCTCGGTGGAGTCTGGGAAGTGAACACGGTTTGGGTTATGTTTGGACGTAAGTAGTTTCAGGATCACTTCTAGCTTCACGACCATGGCGTAGTTTCTCATCTTACTCTTGTACTCGTAAGTTAGCCACCATATTTGCTTAGCGCTTGCTGCAACTCCACCTCATTACCTTATCCTATCCGTAATCTTAAATAGTCTTGATCTCGCGGGTTTTGAGATTGCTGAGTCCTCGTGACTCACAGATACTACCAAAACAGTTGCAGGTGCCGATGATACTAGTGCAGGTGATGCTACCGAACTCAAGTGGGAGTTCGACAAGGACCTTGGCCGTTACTACGTGTCTTTTCCTGATGATTAGTAGTGGAGCCCAGTTGGGACGATCGGGGATCTAGCATTTGGGGTTATCTTCTTTTCATTTGGATTTGTCTGCATCTCGACTATGTGTGTACTCTGAATGATGTATGAATTATATGATCTTTTTGTGAAGTGGCGATTGTAAGCCAACTCTATTTATCCCTTTCTTGTTCATTACATGGGATTATGTGAAGATGACCCTTCTTGCGACAAAACCACAATGCGGTTATGCCTCTAAGTCGTGCCTTGACACGTGGGAGATATAGCTGCATCGTGGGCATTACAATCGTGGTGGCACGCATCAGCGCATGCAGGCTCGGTCGGTGCATCGTGGCGGCACACATCGACGCATGCAGGCAGGCTTGCTGGGTGCATGCATAGCAAGCTTCTGTTGTTGCGGCGTGCACAGGCGTTTGATGCAAGGGACGGCAAAACAAAACCACGGCTCAACGTCGAACAGCGATACCGCCCAACGTGGCCCCACTCATCAGAGGTAACAGTCAAAGCACTAACCCGACGGTAACATCCGTTGTGACCTATTCTGAGGGTTTCAGGCAAGGAAGTGGGGAAAACTGAGCAAAAGTTAAGTGCGTGGGGATGAATGAGTAGAGCTAAGGAACCAAGGGCACATAGGTAAAAAACCTTTATCATTTACCTACTCGGGGACGAGCAGAAATTAAGCTTGGGGATGCTTGATACATCTCCAACCTATTTATAATTTTTTGATTGTTCCATGCTATTATATTATCTATTTTGGATGTTTAATGGGCATTTATATGCTATTTTATATTATTTTTGGGACTAACCTATTAACCAAGAGCCCAGTGCCAGTTTCTGCTTTTTTGCTTGTTTTAGAGTTTCACAGAAAAGGAATACCAAACAGAGTCCAAACGGAATGAAACATTTGCGATGATCTTTCTTGGACCAGAAGTAAACCAGGAGACTTGGAGATGAAGTCGGAGATGCAACGAGGTGGACACAAGGGTGGAGGGCGCGCCAAGGGGGTAGGGCGCGCCCCCCTATCTCGTGGGCCCCTTGTGGGTCTCCTGGCCTATTTCCTTCACCTATATATACTTTTATACCCCAAAAACATCTAGCGGAGCCACGAAACCACTTTTCCACCGCCGCAACCTTCTGTACCCGTGAGATCCCATCTAGGGGCCTTTTCCGGCGTCCTGCCGGAGGGGGATTCGATCATAGAGGGCTTCTACATCAACAGCATTGCCCTCCCGATGAAGCGTGAGTAGTTTACCATAGACCTACGGGTCCATAGCTAGTATCTAGATGGCTTCTTCTCTCTCTTTGATTCTCAATACCATGTTCTCCTCGATGTTCTTGGAGATCTATTCGATGTAATATTTGTTTGCGGTGTGTTTGCCGAGATCCGATGAATTGTGGATTTATGATCAGATTATCTATGAATATTATTTGAGTCTTCTCTGAATTGTTATATGCATGATTTGATATCTTTGCAAGTCTCTTTGAATTATCGGTTTAGTTTGGCCTACTAGATTGGTTTTTCTTGCAATGGGAGAAGTGCTTAGCTTTGGGTTCAATCTTGCGGTGTCCTTTCCCAGTGACAGTAGGGGCAGCAAGGCATGTATTGTATTGTTGCCATCGAGGATAAAAATATGGAGTTTTCATCATATTGCTTGAGTTAATTCCTATACATCATGTCATCTTACTTAATGCGTTACACCTTTCTTTAGGAACTTAATACTCTAGATGCATGCTGGATAGCGGTCGATGTGTGGAGTAATAGTAGTAGATGCAGAATCATTTCGGTCTACTTGACACGGACGTGATGCCTATGTTCATGATCATTGCCTTAGATATCCTCATAATAATGTGCTCTTCTATCAACTGCTCGGCAGTAATTTGTTCACCCACCGTAATATTTGCTATCTTGAGAGAAGCCACTAGTGAAACCTATGGCCCCCGGGTCTCTTTTCCATCATATAAGTTCTCTTTTACATCATACTAGTTTCCGATCTACTATTTTGCAATATTTTACTTTCCGATCTATAAACCAAAAATACCAAAAATATTTACTTTACCGTTTATCTATCTCTATCAGATCTCACTTTTGCAAGTAACCTTGAAGGTATTGACAACCCCTTTATCGCGTTGGGTGCAAGTTGTTGATTGTTTGTGCAGGTATTCGGTGACTTGTGTGTTGTCTCCTACTAGATTGATACCTTGGTTCTCAAACTAAGGGAAATAATTACTCTACTTTGTTGCATTACCCTTTCCTCTTCAAGGGAAAAACCATGCAAGCTCGAGAGGTAGCAATGCTCCTGCCACATCAAGTGAAAAACAAGTCTTCAATGAGGAATTGAGCTTATGGTGAAGAACTTCAACAAATTCTACAAGAGTAGAAGCAAAGAAAGAAGCTCCAAGTCAAGATCCTATCATGACAAAAGATCTTCTAGTCATGAGCGAAATTGCTACAATTGTGGAAGACCTGGACACTACTCCAATGAGTGTACGACTCCCTACAAAGAAGAGAAGACTCACCTAAAAGAAGAAGTAGAAGAGAAGAATCACCTCCAAGAGAGCGAAGGAGTAGAGATGACCGTTATGAACGAAGAACCTCTAGCAAAACCAAGAATTCAGAAAGGAAGGACAAGTCATCAAAGAGCTACACAAAATGAAGACATCAAGCTCATGTTGGTGAATGGCTATCTGGTTCTGAATCCGACCACCACTCTGACAGAAATTATCACTCCGACTCCGAATATACTCAAGATGAAGGTGTTGCCGGTCTTGCACTTGTGTCAACCAACTCCTACGACATATTTGACTCACCAAATGAAGGAATTGGAAGATGCTCCATGGCTAATTTCCGCAAGGTATCACATCCCGAGCATATTGATTTCAATAGTGATGAAGATGATTTGCTAGGTGATGATGGGTTACTTGTTGACAATGCTAGTGATGAAACTATTATTAATCATGCTAATCAAAATGAAATGAATGACAATGATAAGAAGGGGATCGAGCGTCTAACTAAAGAACTAAACACTCTTAAGTTAGCCCATGAAACTACTTTAGAAGATCAACGAGAACTTTTAAAAACTCATGAGAAGCTACGCTTCGAGAAGCTCAACCTAGAGCAAGAACATGTGTTCTTAGAAGCCATCAATGATGATCTTCGGAAGAAAAGTTCTTCTTACATTGCCAAGCGTTTACTCTTGTCTACTTACATGCCACAAGTAAAATCTAGCAACAAGAGTAAGAAAGATTCTTCTTCTAGTAGTAAAAATAATCATGCTAAATCCAATACTGTTGCTTCTAGTAGTTCTCTTGATTCCACTAATGATTGTCTTAGCCAAGTTACACTTGAGCAAGAAAATAGCTTATTGAAGGTAATTATAGAGAAAGGTGTTTACAAGAGCCTTGCCCGATGTCGGTTCCAAAACCGGTGGATCTCGGGTAGGGGGTCCCGAACTGTGCATCTAAGGCTAATGGTAACAGGAGGCAGGGGACACGATGTTTTACCCAGGTTCGGGCCCTCTCGAGGGAGGTAATACCCTACTTCCTGCTTGATTGATCTTGATGATATGAGTATTACAAGAGTTGATCTACCACGAGATCGTAGAGGCTAAACCCTAGAAGCTAGCCTATTATTATCATTGTTGTCGTCCTATGGACTAAACCCTCCGGTTTATATAGAGATCGGAGGGGGCTAGGGTTACACAGAGTCGGTTACAGAGAAGGAAATCTACATATCCGAATATCCAAGCTTGCCTTCCACGCAAAGGAGAGTCCCATCCAGACACGGGACGAGGTCTTCAATCTTGTATCTTCATAGTCCAACAGTCCGGCCAAAGTATATAGTCCGGCTGTCCGAGGACCCCTTAATCCAGGACTCCCTCAGTAGCCCCTGAACCAGGCTTCAATGACGATGAGTCCGGCGCGCAGATTGTCTTTGGCATTGCAAGGCGGGTTCCTTCTCCGAATACTCGTAGAAGATTTAGAACACTAAGATCGTGTCCGGCTCTGCAAGACAAATTCCACATTCCACCATAGAGAGTATAATATTCCACAAATCTAATCTCTGACAGCTTTTCATAACATGACATCACGCCACGGTCCGGTCATTATTCGAACCATTTTTCTCAACCAGCTGTCGCACGTAATGCGAGGCGGTTTCCTTGACACGTCTTGTCGAAGCAGAGATCGTGTCCCCTTATCACGGGATTCTCATCAATACGGGTAACCCAACTGCGCCATCAATCGTGGCGCTTGGGGAATAAGCGATTTTAATGGGCAAGTGGGGAGGCGCACAGTTTCTACCGCCTTTATAAAGAGATAAGGATTCTCATCTTTCACCCACGCCTCCTTCCTCCTTCGTTCATCCATTCTCGCACGCTCGAGCTCCAGCGCCCCAGTTCTCGCCTTCTCCGCACAGCCAAACATGTCCGGAGCGGGAGGCAAGTGGATGGCCTCCTCCATCAAGGAGGAGGACATTATGAAGCTCCGGGCGGCCGGATACTTGGCCGCAGACATCACGCACTGGCTCCCGGATATAGGGAAGATCATTCCGACTCCAGGACCCCACGAGAGGGTCGTGTTCCTCGCCCAATTCGTCCATGGGCTGGGATTCACCCTCCACCCATTTGTCCGCAGGCTCATGTTCTATTACGGGCTGGATTTTCATGATCTGGCCCCTCCCTCCGGACCACTCCACAACCGCCGCCTACAACGAGGAGGAGTGGCTACCCAGGGCCAAGCCCCTGGCGAAGTCGTAAGTATCCGGATGCCATAATACCTTTTGCATGTTTTTACCTTTACTTATTATGTCAAGATTTGCTTGTACAGTCCGCCCAAAGCCCACATCGACTCGTCCTCCTCAGATCGGTCCTTGAGCTCGTCGGAGATGAACAGCTATTCGCTCCCGATGGCTTCTACTCCCCGGCCCGCGGATGACACCGAGGTGTTATCTCAGAGGATACCGGGCCAGGAGGAGGTAGTCCTGGAGATGCCTCAAGGCGAGACTCCTGATGCTGGGCTCATGGGGGGGAGATCCCCATGGATTCGGATGAGGGGGGCCACAGCAGGCTTGGCCCCCAGCCGGATACTGCGCCGGAACCTCCAGTGGTTTCGGATTCAGGCAGGAAGCCACCCGCCAAGGGGGGAGAGCCGTCTGTGCCGATGACCTCTGTCCATCCAGAGCGCTTCCCTTGATGAAGGACACCATACTCTTATGAGTATGGTGATTGCGAAGGTTCAGTCCGCCAAAAGCGGATTGACCGAAGCCTGCGCCAGCCTCCTGACAGGCTTTGAGGTAAGTATTTTAAATTATGAGAAAGTATCACAGTGTAGACAGTAGCCCCTGATGCTCTATTTGGTGTTCGGGAAGATAAGCCGAACAGAGGATCAAATATTATTCCCAGGAGTCTAATCATATTATGTCTTTGTGAATAAGCAGGCGTCGCTGTTGGCCGTGGCCGCTATCACTGCAGAGGTCTCCGGACTGAGGCAGAGCCTGGGGCGGGCCGAAGAAGAGCTCAGCCTCATGAAGAGGCAGCTCGAGGAGAACAAAGGTAAGCAATACCCCATCTGAATGTTATATATAAAGGAAAACATCGTTGACGCTAATGGAAGCACAATGAACTAGGGGCCACGACCAAAGTGGCGGCCCTTAAGAAGGTGCTGTCCGAGGCCGAAAACAAAGCGGCCAAGGAGCGCACCGAGCACGAAAAACAAGAGGCGCGAGTTGATGAGATCCAGCAAGAGCTTTAGGACTTCGTCAAAAAAATTGAGTCCTTGGAGCATGACTCCAAGATGCAAGAGTCGGAGCTTGCGAAGGCCCATCAGAGCGCACTAGACGCCAAGGCCGAAGCCCAGAAGGCCCTCTAGGAGATTGAGGCGACCAAGAAGATAGCTGCGGGTAAGGCTTTCATTATGAAAAGCAAGCATGTGAAGGAGACTTTCCTTTTACTTACCCGAATTCGGAGCTCTCCAGGAGCATTCGCAGATCTGCCACGCAGCATCTCTGATGCCGCAGAGTTCTACAGGCTGAGGAGGGGAGCTCGACGGATAAGCTGTTTTGGTCCCAATATATTGGGGCCGAACATCCGATGCCCTTGAGCGACCAGCTAAAGCAACTGGTCGAACTTCACAAGGCGGCCGAACTGGCCATGAAGGACTTCGTAGTCCGGCTATGGCCTGGCGAGCCCCTGCCCAGCAACTACTTCGGCTTTGTCAAGCGGATGGTGAATGCCTGTCCGCGGCTTGAAGTCGTTAAGCGGTCCATCAGCATTGAGGGTGCACGCAGGCCCTTGGCCCGTGCGAAGGTGCACTGGGGGAAGATGGACGCCGAGAAGCTGGTGACAGAGGGGTCGCCGAAGGGCAAGGAGCATCGCCACCCCGAACAGTATTATGAAAATGTCATTAAGGGTGCCCGCCTTGTGGCGGATGAATGTACTAAGGATGTAATATTTGAATGAATGTACTCATGTCATCCTGTATTATGAAAACCAGTTCATGTGCAATATGTGGCGCTTGTTAATTTAAAATATTACCTTCTGTGCGGCCGTTTAAAAAATCTTGAGAGTTGGCCAGTCTTCGGCTTCCGCCCCCATGCAACTAGTACTCGGGTGTTCGGGATAAATATAAACACTCTTTATCCAAGTTTTTGGTCCTTTTAAGGAGGTGTTTAGCGCCACGAACGAGGCAATTAGACTATACGGCTTTATCGCCCTCACTTAGCCATAGAAGTCTACAATTTTAAATTTTGGCAAAGCCCCTAGTATCCGGAAAGCCGGACTCGGGGCACTATACACGCCTAAATCGGACGAGGCTGATTCCTCGCCTGAAGCAGAAAAAATCTATAAGGATTTGAGACCTCTCGAACAGCGACCAGCTCTCGCCTTATCATGATAGTCAGTTTTTGGCTTTCTCTACTTAGGTGCTCGTATGGAAGAACCGGGACACAATCGCAGTAGTTCTCCTTGCACTACCTTAGCCGATATAGCGGAACGTAAGGTACCAAAACATGGGAGCCGGGCAAACCCAACTATTGATCCAAGACATGATTTGGAGCTGATGCATATAGTGCTATAAGTTCGGGGTGCCGCACTGTCGAAAGTGCTCGGACTTGTTTTGCTGGGTTATGGGGTTCTGAAGCCCCTGTCAAACTGGTCGTGCCAAAATGCACAGGTATAATAAATAAGCAGTAAAGAAAAAGGGGTAAATAAACGTAATAGCAAGCTGACGATGTATACTATTTTCCCTTGTTATTCAAATGATACGTCAAAGCGTACATATATAAGTAGTGCAATAAGCAGAATAGGACTGTTTGACACATCCTGACCAGCAGCGGGCGGTATGCGTTTATGTAAAATAGGTATAATGATCATTATCAGAGACCACCTGAGGATTCCCTCGTACGCCAAAGCTTCTTGTCCTCCTGGTGTGTCCATCCCGCTATGTGTCTGATAGCTGTTCTTTCAGAAGAGCCTCCTGAAGATAGGGACCTTAAAGAAAAAGGGGTGCAAAAATGCGTGTGTCCTGGGGCGGTCGAACCGCACTGTGGACCGTGTTATGGCCGTGCCTCCGCCTATGCCCAGGGTATTTTAAGTCCATAGTTGTGTACGCACGGCACAAATTTCGCCGTTTGACTGGGACTAGGGTAGAGGCCGAATTGCTACTCGAGCTCTGGAAGTGCCGGATGATCTTGTTCTGGAGTACTCCGGACTCGCTTGACAATATTCGGGTTATTTATGGCCGAGTTGGCTATTTGCCTAAGAAGGCTATTTTGTACTTCCACCGCGAGGGCCGCAGTGTCCTCCTCCGTGCGGAGCAAGCGCTCTGTGTCTCCATTAACTGTGATAACCCCGCGAGGTCCTAGCATCTTGAGCTTGAGGTATGCATAATGCAGTACCGCATTGAATTTGGCGAATGTGGTTCGTCCGAGCAGTGCATGATAGCCGCTGCGGAAGGGGACCATGTCAAAGATTAACTCCTCGCTTCAGAAATTATCCGGAGATCGGAAGGCCACTTCCAGTGTGATTGAGCCCGTACAATAGGCCTCTACACCAGGTATGACACCCTTGAAGGTGGTTTTTGTGGGCTTGATCCTTGAGAGGTCGATGCCCATTTTGCGCACTGTATCCTGATAGAGCAGGTTCAGGCTGCTGCCACCGTCCATGAGGACTCGTGTGAGATGGAATCCGTCCATGATCGGGTCAAGGACCAATGCGGCTGAACCGCCATGACGAATACTGGTAGGGTGGTCCCTGCGATCGAAAGTGATCGGAAAAGAGGACCATGGGTTGAATTTTGGGGTGACTGGCTCCATCGCATAGACGTCCCTTAGTGCACGCTTCCGTTCCCTCTTGGGGATATGTGTTGCGTATATCATATTCACTGTTTTCACCTGGGGAGGGAATTTCTTCTGTCCTCCTGTGTTCGACGGACGGGGCTCCTCGTCGTCATCACTATGTAGCCCCATTTCCTTGTTCTCGGCATTCAACTTTCCATGTTTGTGTGGTTGTCTGGTTTATCGGGGGTGTCGTGAATTTGACACGAGCAATTGAGAATGCGGTCCAAGCTGGACGAGCCCGGACTGTTTCTTTTGAATGGCTTTTTCTGCTGTCCGGATTTAAAGCCTCTGAATCCGGCATTGACTGTCGTGTCTTCGGCGTTGTCGCCATTATTGTGACGCTTGTGTCTATTTTGTCGTGGCTTGTTGTTGTTATTCCTGGCGTCTGAATCGCCTGAGTTTTTGGGTGTGATGTTGCTGCGAGCCAGCCAGTTGTCCTCGCCTGCGCAGAAGCGGGTCATGAGTGTCGTGAGGGCTGCCATGGACTTTGGCTTCTCCTGGCCGAGATGTCGGGCGAGCCATTCGTCGCGGATGTTGTGCTTGAAGGCCGCTAAGGCTTCGGCGTCTGGATAGTCGACAATTTGGTTCTTTTTAGTTAGGAACCGAGTCCAGAATTTCCTGCTGACTCTCCGGGCTGTTGGGTTATGTGACTTAAGTCATCAGCATCCGGTGGTCGCACGTAAGTGCCCTTGAAGTTATCGAGGAATGCGTCTTCCAGATCCTCCCAACTGCCAATGGAGCTTACTGGCAAGTTATTCAGCCAATGCCGAGCCGGTCCTTTGAGCTTAAGTGGTAGGTACTTTATGGCATGTAAGTCATTGCTGCGGGCCATGTGAATGTGGAGAAGAAAATCTTCGGTCCATACCGTGGGGTCTGTTGAGCCATCGTATGATTCAATGTTTACGGGTTTAAACCCTTCTGGGAATTCGTGATCCATGACTTCATCAGTGAAGCATAGGGGGTGTGAGGTGCCTCTATGCCGGGCTACATCCCGACATAGTTCAAATGAATCCGGTCTATTGTATTCGACCCGGCCGGACTTTAGTTTATTGTATCCGGCGTGACGGTCATCATCACGTCTTGTGGCGCGCCCCCATGATCCATGATCGATCTTGACTATCCTGCTTTGTTTTCCAATATATCTCGCAGGTCCTTTGTGTAGCCCCGGGCCTTAGTATTATCGTTTGATTGGCGACGGGGTGTGGTCTGGACTTCGGGCTGGTACACCGCTTTGTCTCGGCCACGGGGTGGCCGGTCAGCCGCATTATGCGCTGGTAGCGTGGGCTTTAAAGCCTCCTCCTCGAGTTGAGGTAGCAGCCTCGCTTTGGGTAGCTTTTGCTAGGGCGCTCGAGTCCGTATTCCTCTGCAGCCAGGACCTCGGTCCATCTGTCAGTTAGCAGATCTTGATCAGCTTGAAGCTGCTGCTACTTTTTCTTCAGGCTGATTGCAGTGGCTATAAGCCGGCGTTGAAGCGCTCCTGCTCGACGGGATCCTTAGGCACGATGAATTCTTCGTCAGCGAGGCTCACTTCATCTTCGGAGAGAGGCATGTAATTATCGTCCTCTGATTCTCCATCAGTTGCCTGTTTTTTAGGGCTAGCTTGCCCATCCTTTTGCTTGGCCTGCTGGAAGCCTGGCTGGGCAGGATTGTCCTTGTCTTCGGCACCATCCGGATTGTTATCTCTTGTGCCAGTATCATTATTTTTTCTATGGCGAGGTTTGGAGCGGCCGCCGATGACGCTGGTGTCTAGATTGCTTCTCCAAGGGCCTATCTTCCGTTGCCTCATCGCCATTGCTTTATTTAGGGGTGTCCACCATATAAATATCATATGATGAGGTGGCAGTCCAGCGCCCTATAGGCGGTGGTTCCTGTTCTTCTTATGCATCGTCATCCATACCGTCGATGTCTTCGTAGTCGAAGTCAAGCACGTCGGTTAAGTTATCGACAGTGGCTATAAAGTGGGTGGTGGGTGGGGGACGAATTTCTTCATCGACCGCTCCCCACTCGAGCCAGACATAGTTTGGCCAAAAGTCTCCTGACAAGGAAAGAGACCTTAATGAGTTTAGCACGTCACCCAAGGGCGAGTGCCGAAAAATATCCGCGGTGGTGAACTCCATGACCGGCACCCAATCAGATTCGATAGGCACTGACGCACGCGGTTCAGATCCTATGGCCGGAGACGAGCCCGAGGGTCCGATGACGCCACTCTCACGGGAGGTGGGATCAGTGTTCGGCTCCAACACCGATAAGTGTGCGGCTTCGGCGGCGGGGTCCATCCACCCACCCTCAGAAGGCGCGGTCTGCTCCGGATTGATTCCTGGCGCCACCGCAGGCGCGATCTCCCGAATACTGTCCCACGGCAGATCAAAGTCATGCCTATCATGACTATTCGGTGCACCTGTCATGGGCTCGAATCCGTCGAAGATTAAGTCTCCGCGGATGTCGGCATTATAGTTTAAGCTTCCAAACCTGACCTGATGGCCAGGGGCGTAGCTATCGATCTGCTCTAGATGGCCAAGTGAGTTGGCCTGCAGTACGAAGCCGCCGAATACGAAGATCTGTCTGGGAAGAAAAACCTCCCCCTGGACCGCATCGTTGAAGATGATCAAGGGAGCCATCAGGCCTTATTGCAGCGACACAGTGGAACTCTCAATGAAAGCACCAATGTTGGTGTCAAAACCGGCGGATCTCGGGTAGGAGGTCCCAAACTGTGCGTCTAAGGCTAATGGTAACAGGAGGCAGGGGACACGATGTTTTACCTAGGTTCGGGCCCTCTCGAGGGAGGTAATACCCTATTTCCTGCTTGATTGATCTTGATGATATGAGTATTACAGAGTTGATCTACCATGAGATCATAGAGGCTAAACCCTAGAAGCTAGCCTATTATTATCATTGTTGTCGTACTACGGACTAAACCCTCCGGTTTATATAGGCACCGGAGGGGGCTAGGGTTACACAGAGTCGGTTACAGAGAAGGAAATCTACATATCCGAATATCCAAGCTTGCATTCCACGCAAAGGAGAGTCCCATCCGGACACAGGACGAAGTCTTCAATCTTGTATCTTCATAGTCCAATAGTCTGGCCAAAGTATATAGTCCGGCTGTCCGAGGACCCCTTAATCCAGGACTCCCTCACCCGAAGTAAGCAATTTGAGGAAATTGTATGCAAGCAAGGAAGACACCGGAAGAATCAAGGTGTTGGTTTTGAACGAAAGTTCAATGCCAATGGAGTTGAGTGGGAAGAAGATCAATACCCCAAGACTAAGTTTGTTCCTCAACAAGAGAAGTATGATCCTACTTCGTTCAAGGGGACACAAGATCAAGATGATCATCCACCACAAGACCACAAGCTAAAAGGCAAGGACAAGCTTAAGAGGAGATTGATGCATTTGAAGAAGCTCCAAAGGCCTTGGTCAAGTGGGTTCCCAAGTCTACCTCAAGTTCTACTTCAATAACTACATCTACAACCCCAAGGATTCCCATCAAGATGATGTGGATCCCGAAGAAGAAGAACTAGAGAGTTCTTAAGGGTGACTCTGCCAACATACTTCACTCATATTCATTTTGGCAAGGACAAGTGCAATCAACTTCCACATCTTGCACTAGTTCAAGGAGTCACAAACCCTCTTGTTAGTAAGTCAAGGGATAAGGTAACCTAATGCTTTCATGGACATCATCTTGTGTGTACTTCACTCTATGTCTATGGATATCCTTGTTTGTTCCTTGTGGGACTAACCCATGTAGGTATTGAAAGTGCAACTCTCTCCAATGGATTGCTCCAAATGATCTACATCAACATTGAGCATCCACATCTTCAACATCCACATGAAGTCATCATCGATAAAACCCAAGGTTAGTTCATCCCTCTAAAAGGGGATATCACATCTAGGGGGAGCTTTACTCTAAGAATTGAGTTAAAGCAATTCAAATGGTGTGGACACAACAATGCTTTATGTAAAAGTGGTAACCCCACTTGTTCTTAAACGATGAGTATGACCTATGATCAAATGTTCTCATGGCTCCTGAGTCAATATACTCATATATAGATGACCTAGTCATTGTCAATTGCTTGATAGATGCTAGAGTGTTTGTGCATGCTTTGCCACATATTGCATTTGTTATCTTATTGTGTCAGCATGTTGGTTGCATAATTTTCTTCATTTGAGGACATCCACTTGTTCTTTTGATTGTTTGGTCTTTTCTTTTGCCAAATGGATGGACAAGAATGCCTAAGTACTCCCTCTAGCTGTCTATGCTTTTCTCGTCTCAAACTCTATTCATGCTACATCACAAAGTTTGATCTAAGTCAGATTCGAACCCTCTGGGTGAGGAGCACTCAGAGCCACTGGTTCGTCATAGACTTAAAACTTCCAAAACCTCTTGATGTATTTCGGTCTGACCGATTCATTCCTTTTGGTCATACCGAGTTCATTAAGTTGATATAGGTTTCAATCTCGGTGCAACCAATTTGAACACTTCGGTCTCATCGAGTTGCAGTAACCACTTGCGATTCTGCATCTTGGTGCCACCGAGTTGTTCCACTCGGTCACACCGACAGGGTCTGGATATATATACCCACGGGTCAAATTTTTGGAAATTTCTCCGAAACCCTTCGCCCGCATTGTCCAGCTCTGCCGACTCGAGGTCTCTGGATCATCGCCTCCATGGCCAGCGACCCCCTGCCACTGGTCTCTGCCGTCGTCGTCAACAGATTCTCCTCCGCCTTTGTCACCATAGCGAGCTCACCATGGAGTTAGGGTATGAGCTCAACCCTATGTGCAATCTTTTCATCTGATTCCCGCACTTAGGTCAATGCCATGAATCTTACCAAGTTTGAAACACTTCTATCCAATCAAAAACCTCATCAGATTAGTTCTGGTTCAAAAACATAGGGTTAGGTTTCCGCCGAACTCATCTCGGACCAACCGACTTGTAGAAATTGGTCTCACCGATTTGGCCCAGGACATTGCACTTGTGATTTTTGGTCTGACCGAATCTTGCAAATTGGTGCGACCGAGTTCAGATCTGTGTGAAACCCTAGCAGTCTCGGAGTCACCGAACAGTGTCTCGGTCTGATCGATTTCACCTGTTTAGACTCTGAACATTGCTTCGGTGTCACCAAGTTCAACAAAATGGTAACTCCAAAATGCCTTCTATAGAAAACTAAAACTAATTTTTTGGCTCATCTGTTTTGAAAAATCTCTGCACTTTGTGATGCTCATCCATTCTATCTCATCTATATTTATTCACAAGGTTAGCCTTCAGCTTTTGGCATGTCTGACAACAGTGACAACCAGGATCAGTCTGAGGAACAGGTTCAGATGAGTGAGGGCACTAGTCTCTCTGAGAGCAATTATGATGATGGGAGCAGAAGCACTCCCAGCAACCTGCCCAAAGCTGCAACTAGGCAGAAGAAGAAGAAGAAGAAGAAGAAGAAGAAGAAGAAGAAGAAGAAGAAGAAGAAGAAGAAGAAGAAGAAGACATCAAATTCTGAGGATGAAGACTTCAAGATTGAAGAGGAGGTCACTTCCAAGAAGAAAGTGGTCAAGAAAGAGTTTTGCACTGCTGCCAACACCAAGCGAGGGATGAAGCAGAAAGCTCCTGCAAGAAGAGTTCCTATGTCCAAAGTCAGAGCCTCAACCCAAGAAACCATGGAGTTCACACTTGAACCCAAAGAGGCTGGTGAGGGCAAGAAGAGGAAGGAGGGGGTCAAAAAGACCATAGCCAGAGTTATTGGGAGATCTTCTATGATCAGGGACCCAGATGAGGAAGACGAGGAAGGTGCACCTCCTGCAAAATCTCAGAAATTGATGGGGGTGCAATCAGATTAGGGGCTGCTCCATCAAAGCCCAAGACTGCCCCCAAGGCTACTGCTCAAGCCCCCAAGAGATCCACCAAAAACATTCCAGCAGCTGAAAAGAACAAGGCCCCAGTGCCTGAAGTGGAAGAAGAAGAGGAAGGGCAAGTTCTTAGAAAGTTGAAGCCCAAGATTCCTGACCATGATGACACCCATCTAGTGGCTGAGAACATGAAGCTTAGAAAGGATGCAGGTCTTAGGCTATGGAGGCAAAATGACCCATATGCCATAAGAAGGTGAACAACTGTTGACTACAGGTTCCATACAAAGGAACAGCAAGACTTCTATGAGACTGTGCTTCTGGACAAGAAGCCAATAGTAAGTGACATGAGATGGGTTGACTAGAAGTTCATTGATAGCAATGAAGATCATTTCCCAGGAGTCCATGAGAGTTTCAGATCAACAGGAGTTTATGCATTTGTTGGTCAAAAATTGACAAATGGAATGATGAGTTGATCATGCAGTTTTACTCCACAACACACCTTTACCCTGATGGTAAAATTGTTTGGATGACATTGGGTACTAGGTACCAATCTTCAGTTGCTGAGTGGGCAAAACTGATTAATGCCCCAGAAGAGCATGAGGAGGAGACTTATGCATATGCTAAGCCAAGAAAAGGACATGTCTCAATGGCTCACATGTACAAGGAAATTCTAGATGCTGCCTTGGACACCCACAAGTTTGGGTCAGTTTACTATCTGCTGTCTGGTCTGCCAACTATCAACACAATACTCAGACACACTCTGTTGCCCAAGTCTGGAGATGACAGAATGATTAGAGGGCACTCAATAAATTTGTTGCATATGTTTGATGTGCCTGAAAAATTCAAAGTGATGACATTGATTGTTGAGACAATCAAGAGGACAGCTAGAGACCAAAAGAGATCATGTGGCTATGCTCCACATACTTAGATGCTCATCAACTCCAAGATGGGTAAGGGCATGTATCTCTTGGATAAGGAACATCTTCCCTTGCTGCCAGAGTTTGAAGACAATGTGGTTGTCATGGATCCATCACATCCCACATCTGTGCAGGCTCGGGAGAAGAACAAAAAGGCAAAAGCAGAGAAGTCAACCAAGATACCAAGTGCTGAAGAAGCCTCCCGGATATTTCTGAAATCCAAGAAAGATAAACTTGGTTATCTCATTCAAGCCACTTTGAGGATTGACAAAGGATTGGCCACCCTGACTCAAAATCAAAAGAGTCTTGAGAGGATAATTGAGACAAAAATTCATGACTTAGATGTGAAGGTCATAGAAATTCAGTCAACAGTGGAGAAGATCCAAGAAGAACTTGAAGACAGGGATGAGGGACCAACTACAGATGCTTTTCAGCAAGTCTTAAGGGGACCCAGGGAGGAGTAACTATCTCTCATGTATGATCGTTATCCTGTTGGTGATGAGTGCATATTTCATATTCTATCATTTTGAGCGCACCACCAAGATGCATGTGACATGGAAGAGTGACCCATGATCCTAATTGATTGTGCATTTGCATTCAAAAGCAAATTTCAAATAATGCACAAATTTAGGGGGAGCTCTTGCTTATCACATACTTCTCAAAGCAACGATGTACTTCATTTATATTATCATTCATCGAAGCTTTGATCTATATGTTGTCATCCATTACCAAAAAGGGGGAGATTGAAAGTGCAACTAATCCCCGGGTGGTTTTGGTAATTCATAACAACATATAGCTCATTGAACTAATATTCTTTCAAGATCAATGTTTCAGAAAGTTCAATGGTTGGTATGGCATGGACTAGAGATGTGGATCCCTCAAAATGCTAAGGACACATATTGGCTAAAGCTCAAGACTCTACATTTTCATTTTAGTGATCAAAGATCACATTGAGTCCATAGGAAAAGCCAGTACTATTAAAAGGGGATGAGGTGTTGCTTAATGGATTGCTTGCTCAAAATGCTTAGTGATATGCTCCAAAACCCTCAACCACTTTATCATTTCCACATATGTCCTAAACCTAAAGTCAAACTTGGACCCACCGATTTGATCTATCCGGCGCCACCGAGTTCACTTGACATAGCCATATCCACAAACCCTAATCAGTTCGGTCTTGCCGATAGGGATCTCGGTCTCAACGAGATGGGATTGCAAACTCTCTGTTTCCCTTCGTAAAGTTTCGGTCTAACCGAGATGAGAGATCGGTCCCACCAAGTCCATAGTGCAAAATTTTTGTTTCCTTTTCATAATGTTTCGGTCTAACCGAGATGAGCGATCGGTCCCATCGAGTTTTCTTGACCAAGTCTATGTTTGCTTATTACTGAAATTGGTCTCACCGAGTTCATGTGATCGGTCTCACCGAGATGAGGATTTTCCCTAACCCTAGCACATCGGTCTCACTGAGTTGATGTTGTCGGTCCCACCGAAAACCCTAACGTTCACATTTTGAACCAAGTCGGTCTCACCGAGTTTCACTATTCGGTCCCACCGAGTTGGGTAATGTGACGCCCCCGATTCAATCGTACACTAATCATGCACGCAAATGTGTACGATCAAGATCAGGGACTCACGGGAAGATATCACAACAAAACTCTACAAATAAAATAAGTCATACAAGCATCATAATACAAGCCAGGGGCCTCGAGGGCTCGAATACAAGTGCTCGATCATAGACGAGTCAGCGGAAGCAACAATATCTGAGTACAGACATAAGTTAAACAAGTTTGCCTTAAGAAGGCTAGCACAAACTGGGATACAGATCGAAAGAGGCGCGGGCCTCCTGCCTGGGATCCTCCTAAACTACTCCAGGTCGTCATCAGCGGGCAGCACGTAGTAGTAGGCACCTCCGGTGTAGTAGGGGGGGTCGTCGTCGATGGTGGCGTCTGGCTCCTGGGCTCCAGCATCTGGTTGCGACAACCAGAAAGAAGGAAAGGGGGAAAAAGGGGGGAGAAAGCAACCGTGAGTACTCATCCAAAGTACTCGCAAGCAAGGAGCTACACTACATATGCATGGTTATATGTGTAAAAGGCCATATCGGTGGACTGAACTGCAGAATGCCAGAATAAAAGGGGGATAGCTAATCCTGCCGAAGACTACGCTTCTGGCAGCCTCCGTCTTGCAGCATGTAGGAGAGAGTAGATTGAAGTCCTCCAAATAGCATCTCCAAGTAGCATCTGCAAGTAGCATCTCCAAGTAGCATCGCATAGCATAATCCTACCCGGCGATCCTCCCCTCGTATCCCTGAGGGAGAGCGACCACCGGTTGTATCTGGCACATGGAAGGGTGTGTTTTATTAAGTATCCGGTTCTAGTTGTCATAAGGTCAAGGTACAACTCCAAGTCGTCCTGTTACCGAAGATCACGGCTATTCGAATAGATTAACTTCCCTGCAGGGGTGCACCACATAACCCAACACGCTTGATCCCATTTGGCCGGACACACTTTCCTGGGTCATGCCCGGCCGCGGAAGATCAACACGTCGCAGCCCCACCTAGGCAAAACAGAGAGGCCAGCACGCCGGTCTAAACCTAAGCGCACAGGGGTCTGGGCCCATCGCCCATAGCACACCTGCATGTTGCGAGGGCGGCCGGAAGCAGACCTAGCCTAGTAGGCGTTCCAGTCCAATCCGGCGCGCGCCGCTCCATCGCTGACGTCTGAAGTGCTTCGGCTGATACCACGACGTCGGGATACCCATAACTACTCCCACATAGATGGTTAGTGCGTATAGGCTCGTAGCCGACTCAGATCAAATACCAAGATCTCGTTAAGCGTGTTAAGTATCCGCGAACGCCGAACAGGGCCAGGCCCACCTGTCTCCAAGGTGGTCTCAACCTGCCCTATCGCTCCGCCACAAAGTAACAGTTGAGGGCCGTCGGGAACCCAGGCCCACCTCTACCGGGATGGAGCCACCTGTCCTTTCAGCCCCCTCGTCAAAATCACTTGCGGGTACTCAATGAGCTGACCCGACTTTAGTCACCATCTGTATAGTATGTATGTATGTATAGTATATACCCGTGATCACCTCCCAAGTGATCACGGCCCGATAGTATAGCAAGGCAGACTGACAAGAATGTAGGGCCAATGATGGTAAACTAGCATCCTATACTAAGCATTTAGGATTGCAGGTAAGGTATCAACAGATGTAGCGACAATGTCAGGCTATGCATCAGAATAGGATTAACGAAAGCAGTAACATGCTACACTACTCTAATGCAAGCAGTATAGAGGAGAATAGGCGATATCTGGTGATCAAGGGGGGGGCTTGCCTGGTTGCTCTGGCAAGAAGGAGGGGTCGTCAACTCCGTAGTCGAACTGGGCAGCAGCAGCGTCGGTCTCGTAGTCTACCGGAGATAAGAGGGGGAAGAAACAATGAATACAATGCAAACATAAACACGACGATGCGTGACGTGACAATGAGCGGTGCTAGGTGTGCCCTAACGTGGTATGAGGTGGTACCGGTTAAGGGGGGAAACATCCGGGAAGTATTCCCGGTGTTTCGCGTTTTCGGGCAGAGGAGCCGGAGGGGGAAAGTTGCGAGTTCGATAGGTTAGGGGTGTGTGGCGGACGAACGGACTGCGTATCCGGAATCGTCTCGTCGTTCTGAGCAACTTTGATGTACAAAGTTTTTACATCCGATCTACGGTTTATTTTATATTAATTTCCAAAGTTTTTAATTCATTTTTAGAATTAACAGAATTAATTTAATTTAAAATTGCCATTATGATGTCAGCATGAGGTCAGCGTGGTGTCATCAGTCAACCAGTTAGTTGACTTAGCCAAACTGACAGGCAGGTCCCACATGTCATTGGCTGAAGACTAATTATCTGTTAACTTTTAATTAGCAGGTTTAATTAGAGTTATTAGTTAACTAATTAGGGTTAGTTAAGTTAATTACTTCACTAATTAATTAATTAATTAATAATTAATTTTATTAAGTCATTTTTATTTCCTTTTTCTCTTCTTCTCTTTTTTTTAATGTTCTGGGGCCGGGCCCCACATGTCTGTGGCCCATCGGGGCCTAGAGGGCACGGGCGAGCGGGTGCGGGCGCTCGCCCGAACGGGGCGCGGGCAAGGCCGTGGCCGGCGATGGCCACCGGAGCGGCGGCACGGCACCGGCAAGGGGAAGCAGGGGCGAGGCCAGGTGCAGTGGTGGCCGGCGGAGAGGCGAGGCCGCAAGGGCCACCGCAGGCGCGGCGGGCGCTAGGGAGGCGCAGCGGCAGCAGCGGTGCGCGGCCACGGCGGGGCTCGCGCGGTCGCGGTCGAGGGATAGGGGAGAGGGAGGGGGTTTGCTCACTTCGGAGAGTAAGGTCTGGGCAACGGGGCGCGGGGAGCGACTCGGGGAGGAGGACGAGGAGGTCTGGCGTGGGGAGGAGATCCGGCGAGGTCGACGAGGCGACGGCGATTTGGGGAAGACGGTGAGGGGCTCCGGCGACGCGGTCCTCGTGCGGCGGGGCGAGGTAGCTCCGGGCGAGGTCCCGCGTCAGCGTGGTCGTGGACGGGCGGCGGGGCGCCGGTGGGGCGACAGGAGGGGCCGGCTCTGCGAGGGGGGATGACGGCGACGTGGAGGCGGCGCTGGGGCGACGGGATCGGGGGGTTGCCCCGATCCAGATCGGGGAAGGGCGAGAGGGAGGAGTGGGAGAGAATGGGGGCGACGTGGGGGTGGGGGTTAGGGTTTCAGGGGGATAAGGTGGAGTGGGAGGGTCCGGCCGGGCCAGTGGGCTGGTCTGGCGGCCCGTCGGCTTGCTGGGCCGAGGCCTAGATGGCCAGGGGGTTCTCTCCCTCTCTTTTATTTTTTTTGTTTTACCTTTTGTCTTTTCTTTTTATTTATTCTTTTCTGTTTTAGTTTAGTCATACTTTATTTTAGTTTTTATAAAATATGACCATAGCTCCTAAAATAAGGTTTCAGAACATCCCTCTACCATAAAAAGTTTGGTGGTCAATTAAACTAGTTTAACATTTGTTTATTATTTAAAATCATTTGAATAATTGTTTTGCTATGGTTTTATTCACTTTAGAGTATTTAATCATTTCATAAAAGTGTGGTTCCTCCACCATAATTGATTATGATTTAGTTTCTACAATTTTTGAACATTTTTGATTTGACTATTGGAAACTTTTAATGTTTGACTTTAATTAAAATTTGAATTTGGCTCGGATCTGAACTAACATGAGATTAGCAACAGTAATCGTGGTGACATGGCATCATTACCAGAGGGTTACTGTAGCTTGATTAACCGGGCGTCACAATTCTCCTCCACTACAAGAAATCTCGTCCTGAGATTTAAGCGGGGAGTAAGGGGAAAGTTCTGGTTACGACATTCTAACGGATCTTCTCGAAGAAGTTAATCCCTTTCGTTGATGTCTTCAATCCTTTATTCCGATGCATCATGATAAACTTGTCATCATTTCTTCGGGAACTCCATCGTACTTACGAAAAGATAAGGGGCAGCTCACTACGACATAATGCTTTTGAGGGAAACAATCTGGGGTTAACCCATGAATTAGTATAAGATTATCACTCGAGTTGAACAAATAAAATATGTCGAGAGTAAGGTATGAAGGTACAATAAGAGGTTCCAAGCGAATATATAGTTGCTCGAAGTCTGAACCGGAGTGAGAAAGGGGTTTAGAGCAACGAGAGTAAGTATAGCGTCTGATACCAGAATAGAGCATTAGGAAGGTGACCCGTGAATTACATACGAAGTCAAGCGTGGGGAATAACTTTGGAAACCGGGGGTGTACAGGAGAGTCAGGTTTTGATCCTGTGGAACTGTGGGTTATGGGCCCACCATGTGGTTTAAAAGTAAAAAAGGCTGATGACGTCTTGCACGATCATGTAAGTAAGGCATGTCAGAGGATAGCCCGTCAGTTATGTCGGCAACAACATCGGTACCAAGGGCGAGGGACGAAGAGAACCAATTCCTGCTCGTTGAATGAGGCGGACCAATAGGCAAAGTTCTCGTCCATCGATGGCTACCGGAATGTCATCAACAATAGTAATAGGGTTACACCAGGCAAGATGGTACACCGAGGTGTTTACATAAGCAGGGATATTACTGCTTATGTTATATAGATCACAAGAAGGTTTAAACAAACCAATGGAAAGGAAAAGTGATTATTATGTTTAAACAGAACAATGGAAAGGAAAATGTGTTTAAACACATCTTTCAGGGGTAAATCCTTCCCAAGGACAAGCAGAGCAAGATATCCATGACAGGATATAAAGTAGAAAACCATTTAGGTAAGGGGGAAGGAATCTCATGATATTACCCATACAACGGTTTTAGGATAAGTGATAAATAAAATTTAGCATCGTGCTTCAAATGTTCCTGTTGAAAATCAGAGTACCATTGACATGCTTCGAGATAGCATTGACATGGTCTTCAGGTGAAGACCAGACTTTGGAAACACGAAGGATCCATCAGGAATAACTTGTAGAATAAGTCTTACAATTTCCTCATGGACGAATGGATAACCTTGCTGAAAAGGTATCTATAAAGATAGGTCCTCCAGCCGGGGGGGGGGGGTGCTAGGCATGACATCAAGTTACCGGGTCATCAAAGGATCAACATCATAACTCTTGGAAAGTTGTCCCATCCATCATATCCGACCGAGATTCATATCCAATTGGTGTCATGATACCTCAGACTCAGGGGGTCCGAGAGGAAAAGGTGCAACACAAATCGACGAAATGACATTGCAAGATTCTCGAGAAATGAACTATGGGAGCGGGTTTCTGAAGCAATAGTTCATCATTAAACCAAGGAGGGGATGAGAAGATGGCTGATGGGCTCAACGGCAATTCATCGAGAATTCCAAACGGATGGATTTCCACGATAATGTGAACAAGAAGATGACATTTGTTAGATCAAATGATATAATGGGACATGCTCGAGGAAAACATACATAATTAAACATTGGTTGAAAGGTGCACCCGAAATATGGGTTGGGTTGCACGGCCAATGTTAGAATGGTGATTCAATTATCGGAAGACTTAGAATGAACTATCGCCCATTCACTTCAAAGCAATAGGGTTGCTAGAAGGAAAGAACCCAAACAACACCGTTCACTTGTTGGAATTAACACGGGGACCAAGAAAGAATGGTGATGGTGAGAAGTATTTCTATGTCAAAAATTCTCAAGAGGTGGAACAAATCTCAGAACATTCTTGGTAATACTCCAAGGTAAAGAAGAACAATTGCTGGATAGCAAGGAACTCAAGGTATAACACCAAACATGAACAAGCTTGTGTTCGTGGGAAGGCAATAAAGGTCGATGATAACGCAGATCATCAAGGGCAAGGATGGTATTTCTCATCATGAATTCAATTGATATCCTGGATGAGCTCAGAATGTTGATGATCACGACACCTTTGTCGCGAGAGTTCATGAAGATGTAATCGATCGGCGACGACATCAAGTCAAAGTAATGATGAAGTGAAAGGTTATTGGAACCAAGGGTACGACTCAACTCGAAACCAAGCTTGTTGTTCAAGGCGAAATGGTATGACGATGAGGATCGACGTAAGGTTAGTTCATCGTCGAAAATTGTGCTCCGAGAAGAAGGACCCGGTAGCACAGTTAAAATTTAGTATGATAATGATATAGCCGATCAGGCTAGGAATGATGTGATCGGGTACAAACTCGTACTGATAGAAGCTTACCGAAGAGTTGTTGAACCGTAGTGCGGACTCGGTTCAGTTATTGGTGTCTTTGAGTGTTTAATAACTCAGAGCCCGTGAAAAATTGGATTCAGTGGGAATGTAGCACTTGATGAAGAACTCGTTAGAAGATATGCAGTTCCATGATAATCTCGAGATACCAGGGGGGTAATACTCGACGGCAGATCAAGTAGAGGTTGGACCGGGGTATTGCTCTACAGAAGACAAGTGCTAAAACTTGCATGAGAAATGGTATTCAAAAGAGAACATGGTCGGAACCACGATTGCAAAAGGCCAGATCCCTGATATAAGATGAACTTATACCAAAGGAATAACTAATTTAAGAGAAGCTTTAACGACAAGATCTACATCGTGTCCATGGGCATGAACACAAGTTCAAGGTCGACTCCCACTTCTTCAATGTATAACCTCCCATTCACTTCTCGCTTTGATAGAGGCATTAGTGTTGAAAGTGTTACCTGGTGTAATACCAGATGAGTATGACTCGTGAAAACTTTCGAGTTCACACATATTAAGGAAGGCATGCGTTCAACCCGTCAGGGTATCGTGGAAACATATACCACAAGCTTCAATAGTAAATATCACAAGCTCGAAAGTAGAGCAAGGTTGAGAAAGTAGATGATACAATTTACCAAAGGCATTATGTATCCAAGGGAAGGCTCACAAGGTTATTGAATATGAAGGACAATGTCGGATAAAATCCATTAAAGGATCTGTCGGTCCATAACAGAGCTGATGTGAGCATCGGCACACAATCAGAGGAAGTAACAATGCAAGGGCATTGGATTATAGAAACAACTGACTAATCCGGAGCTCAAATGCAAAGGAATTATGATTTCCAAATTAATGGAACAGAATCAATGCTCTGATTAGGGATGGATAAGTTGAATAGCCTTAGGGTACAATCAACGACAATTGGATTGGTCGAGAACCAATTCCAGTTAAAAGAATGGAAGCTCAGCCGGAAAAGTAATTTATAAGGATCAGTGATGATTGCGTGTATTCGCAGCATATTGAGTCAACAGACTCAAAATGATAATGACAAGGAATGTCAATAAGATTTCTATACTTATGGGATTAATCATAATGAAAGCAAACAAGAAATTCCAGAGCAATAGGTTGCTGAGGATTTTCGGAATATCGGGTGGTATTTCGAAGACTTTTGTGTAACACATGAAAAACTGGGGGATGAGCGGATACTCGATAAGTGCGAGAATTAACCGTAGGGGTATTCAAGTGACAAAGAACAGCAAGGCAGTAAGCTCAAGGGATTATCGAAACAATGACGAGTTTTTCAGGGTATCTTGTAATAACAAGACCACTGGGGATGAATGTAAAAATAACAAATGCAAGTAGTTATCCATAAGGGTTTGCGGTGGAAGGTGAATTGCAAACGCGATGAACACAAGTTCTCGGGTTAACAGTGGAGAGTATCTTCAGGGTCTTCTGGTGCAGCAGACGATCATTAGTAATAAGGGGCTCTCCGGGTGAAAGTGATAACGAGATCCTAATGTTAGATTTAATAAACTTCATTTAACCCGAATAGAGGAGAGATCAGAGTCCCAGAGTAAAGGTCGAGGAGTAAAAGATCCTACTACCACCCGATGGCGACGTGGGCCTGTAAGGCACACAGCCAAGTTAGTAAAAGTTTTTGCAATGTCTAGACTCGACTTCGGCCAAGGAGTGTGGAAGGGGGATTCCTACAGGCAGTCGGCTCTGATACCAACTTGTGACGCCCCCGATTCAATCGTACACTAATCATGCACGCAAATGTGTACGATCAAGATCAGGGACTCACGGGAAGATATCACAACAAAACTCTACAAATAAAATAAGTCATACAAGCATCATAATACAAGCCAGGGGCCTCGAGGGCTCGAATACAAGTGCTCGATCATAGACGAGTCAGCGGAAGCAACAATATCTGAGTACAGACATAAGTTAAACAAGTTTGCCTTAAGAAGGCTAGCACAAACTGGGATACAGATCGAAAGAGGCGCAGGCCTCCTGCCTGGGATCCTCCTAAACTACTCCAGGTCGTCATCAGCGGGCAGCACGTAGTAGTAGGCACCTCCGGTGTAGTAGGGGGGGGGTCGTCGTCGATGGTGGCGTCTGGCTTCTGGGCTCCAGCATCTGGTTGCGACAACCAGAAAGAAGGAAAGGGGGAAAAAAGGGGGGGAGAAAGCAACCATGAGTACTCATCCAAAGTACTCGCAAGCAAGGAGCTACACTACATATGCATGGTTATATGTGTAAAAGGCCATATCGGTGGACTGAACTGCAGAATGCCAGAATAAAAGGGGGATAGCTACCGAAGACTACGCTTCTGGCAGCCTCCATCTTGCAGCATGTAGGAGAGAGTAGATTGAAGTCCTCCAAATAGCATCTCCAAGTAGCATCTCCAAGTAGCATCTCCAAGTAGCATCGCATAGCATAATCCTACCCGGCGATCCTCCCCTCGTATCCCTGAGGGAGAGCAACCACCGGTTGTATCTGGCACTTGGAAGGGTGTGTTTTATTAAGTATCCGGTTCTAGTTGTCATAAGGTCAAGGTACAACTCCAAGTCGTCCTGTTACCGAAGATCACGGCTATTCGAATAGATTAACTTCCCTGCAGGGGTGCACCACATAACCCAACACGCTTGATCCCATTTGGCCGGACACACTTTCCTGGGTCATGCCCGGCCGCGGAAGATCAACACGTCGCAGCCCCACCTAGGCAAAACAGAGAGGCCAGCACGCCGGTCTAAACCTAAGCGCACAGGGGTCTGGGCCCATTGCCCATAGCACACCTGCATGTTGCGAGGGCGGCCGGAAGCAGACCTAGCCTAGTAGGCGTTCCAGTCCAATCCGGCGCGCGCCGCTCCGTCGCTGACGTCTGAAGTGCTTCGGCTGATACCACGACGTCGGGATACCCATAACTACTCCCACGTAGATGGTTAGTGCGTATAGGCTCGTAGCCGACTCAGATCAAATACCAAGATCTCATTAAGCGTGTTAAGTATCCGCGAACGCCGAACAGGGCCAGTTCCACCTGTCTCCTAGGTGGTCTCAACCTGTCCTGTCGCTCCGCCACAAAGTAACAGTCGAGGGCCGTCGGGAACCCAGGCCCACCTTTACCGGGATGGAGCCACCTGTCCTTTCAGCCCCCTCGTCAAAATCACTTGCGGGTACTCAATGAGCTGACCCGACTTTAGTCACCATCTGTATAGTATGTATGTATGTATAGTATATACCCGTGATCACCTCCCAAGTGATCACGGCCCGATAGTATAGCAAGGCAGACTGACAAGAATGTAGGGCCAATGATGGTAAACTAGCATCCTATACTAAGCATTTAGGATTGCAGGTAAGGTATCAACAGATGTATCGACAATGTCAGGCTATGCATCAGAATAGGATTAACGAAAGCAGTAACATGCTACACTACTCTAATGCAAGCAGTATAGAGGAGAATAGGCGATATCTGGTGATCAAGGGGGGGGGCTTGCCTGGTTGCTCTGGCAAGAAGGAGGGGTCGTCAACTCCGTAGTCGAACTGGGCAGCAGCAGCGTCGGTCTCATAGTCTACCGGAGATAAGAGGGGGAAGAAACAATGAATACAATGCAAACATAAACACGACGATGCGTGACGTGACAATGAGCGGTGCTAGGTGTGCCCTAACGTGGTATGAGGTGGTACCGGTTAAGGGGGGAAACATCCGAGAAGTATTCCCGGTGTTTCGCGTTTTCGGGCAGAGGAGCCGGAGGGGGAAAGTTGCGAGTTCGATAGGTTAGGGGTGTGTGGCGGACGAACGGACTGCGTATCCGGAATCGTCTCGTCGTTCTGAGCAACTTTGATGTACAAAGTTTTTACATCCGATCTACGGTTTATTTTATATTAATTTCCAAAGTTTTTAATTCATTTTTAGAATTAACAGAATTAATTTAATTTAAAATTGTCATTATGATGTCAGCATGAGGTCAGCGTGGTGTCATCAGTCAACCAGTTAGTTGACTTAGCCAAACTGACAGGCAGGTCCCACATGTCATTGGTTGAAGACTAATTATCTGTTAACTTTTAATTAGCAGGTTTAATTAGAGTTAATTAGTTAACTAATTAGGGTTAGTTAAGTTAATTACTTCACTAATTAATTAATTAATTATTAATTAATTTTATTAAGTCATTTTTTATTTCCTTTTTCTCTTCTTCTCTTTTTTTTAATGTTCTGGGGCCAGGCCCCACATGTCTGTGGCCCATCGGGGCCTAGAGGGCACGGGCGAGCGGGTGCGGGCGCTCGCCCGAACGGGGCGCGGGCAAGGCCGTGGCCGGCGATGGCCACCGGAGCGGCGGCACGGCACCGGCAAGGGGAAGCAGGGGCGAGGCCAGGTGCAGTGGTGGCCGGCGGAGAGGCGAGGCCGCAAGGGCCACCGCAGGCGCGGCGGGCGCTAGGGAGGCGCAGCGGCAGCAGCGGTGCGCGGCCACGGCGGGGCTCGCGCGGTCGCGGTCGAGGGATAGGGGAGAGGGAGGGGGTTTGCTCACTTCGGAGAGTAAGGTCTGGGCAACGGGGCGCGGGGAGCGACTCGGGGAGGAGGACGAGGAGGTCCGGCGTGGGGAGGAGATCCGGCGAGGTCGACGAGGCGACGGCGATTTGGGGAAGACGGTGAGGGGCTCCGGCGACGCGGTCCTCGTGCGGCGGGGCGAGGTAGCTCCGGGCGAGGTCCCGCGTCAGCGTGGTCGTGGATGGGCGGCGGGGCGCCGGTGGGGCGACAGGAGGGGGCCGGCTCTGCGAGGGGGGATGACGGCGACGTGGAGGCGGCGCTGGGGCGACAGGATCGGGGGGTTGCCCCGATCCAGATCGGGGAAGGGCGAGAGGGAGGAGTGGGAGAGAATGGGGGCGACGTGGGGGTGGGGGTTAGGGTTTCAGGGGGATAAGGTGGAGTGGGAGGGTCCGGCCGGGCCAGTGGGCTGGTCTGGCGGCCCGTCGGCTTGCTGGGCCGAGGCCTAGATGGCCAGGGGGTTCTCTCCCTCTCTTTTATTTTTTTTGTTTTACCTTTTGTCTTTTCTTTTTATTTATTCTTTTCTGTTTTAGTTTAGTCATACTTTATTTTAGTTTTTATAAAATATGACCATAGCTCCTAAAATAAGGTTTCAGAACATCCCTCTACCATAAAAAGTTTGGTGGTCAATTAAACTAGTTTAACATTTGTTTATTATTTAAAATCATTTGAATAATTGTTTTGCTATGGTTTTATTCACTTTAGAGTATTTAATCATTTCATAAAAGTGTGGTTCCTCCACCATAATTGATTATGATATAGTTGCTACAATTTTTGAACATGTTTTATTTGACTATTGGAAACTTTTAATGTTTGACTTTAATTAAAATTTGAATTTGGCTCGGATCTGAACTAACACGAGATTAGCAACAGTAATTGTGGTGACATGGCATCATTACCAGAGGGTTATTGTAGCTTGATTAACCGGGCGTCACAGGTAAATTGTGTGTAATGGTTAGATTTTGTGTGGAGGCTATATATACCCCTCCACCCCCTTCTCCATTCAAGGGAGAGCCATCAGAACGTGCCTACACTTCCACTACTCATTTTCTGAGAGAGAACCACCTACTCATGTGTTGAGGCCAAGACATTCCAATCCAACCACAAGAATCTTGATCTCTAGCCTTCCCCAAGTTGCTTTCCACTCAAATCATCTTTCCACCATAGCCATATTTGTGAGAGAGAGTTTAGTGTTGGGGAGACTATCATTTGAAGCACAAGATCAAGGAGTTCATCATCAATACACCATCTATTACCTTTTGGAGAGTGGTGTCTCCTGGATTAGTTAGGTGTCACTTGGGATCCTCCGTCAAGATTCTGGAGTTGAACCGAGTTTGTAAGGGCAAGGAGATCGCCTACTTCGTGAAGATCTATCGAATTGAGGCAAGTCCTTTGTGGGCGATGGCCATGGTGGGATAGACAAGGTTGCTTCTTTGTGGACCCTTCGTGAGTGGAGCCCTTCATGGACTCGCGCAATCCTTACCCTTCGTGGGTTGAAGTCTCCATCGATGTGGATATACGATAGCACCACCTATCGGAACCACGCCAAAAATCTCCGTGTCTACATTGTCTTTGCTCCCTCCAAACTCCTCCCCTTTACCTTCATATGCAATGATTAAAAATCCGCTGCTATACTCTTAAAATTGCATGTGTACGTTGATTGCTTGACTTGTGCTAAGTTGCTAAAATCTGCCAAGACTTAAAATTGGGAAAAGGCTAGATTTTTATTTGGTCAAGTAGTCTAATCCCCTCCCTCTAGACGTACTTTCGATCCTACACCGCTTCATCCCACAATACCACTGAATCAAAATAATACGTTGGTGGTAAGCAGTATGATTATCACCACCCACAACTCTTTGTGTTCTACTCGTGCATATCATCTACGCATAGACCTGGATCGGATGCCACTGTTGGGAAACGTTGCATTGAAAACAAAAAAATTATATGCACATGCAAGATCTATTCATGGATATGCACATCAACGAGAGGGGAGAGTATGTCTACGTATCCTCGTAGACCATAAGAGGAAGCATTTAACAACGTGGTTGATGTAGTCGAACTTCTTGATGATTAAACTGACCGAGTACCAAACGTACAACACCTCTACGTTCAGCATATGTTCTGCTCGGTGACGCCCTCACCTTCTTGATCCAGCAAGACGGGTGAGGTAGTGGATGAGTTCCGGCGACAGAACGACATGGTGACGGTGATGGTGATGCTAACTCCGCAGGGCTTCGCCTAAGCACTACGAAAATATGACCAAGGGACGAAACTATGGAGAGGGGCGCCGCACACCGCTAAGAGATTGTTGTGGTCTTGTGTGGCGCCCCGTCCTGCATATATATAGGTGGGGGAGAGGGGAGCATCCAGGAGGCACCCCAAGTAGGGCCGAATCCTACTTGGGCTCCTGCCCTGGCCATGCCCCCCTTACCATATATGCCGGAGGGGGAAAGGAAAGGGAGAGAGGGAAGGAAGGGGGAAGCCAAATCCCCCTCCTTTCCTTTCCTCACCAGGTTGGCTGCCATAGGGGGGTGCACCAGCCCCTTGTGCGCTGGTGTGCTCCCCTCTAATGGCCCAATAGGCCCATCACCCTCCCGGGGGTGTCCTGAACCCCCTCCGGCATTCCGATGACTACCCGGTTCACTCCGAAACTCTTTTGGTGTCCGAATATCATCGTCCTATATATCAATCTTTACCTCCAGACCATTTCGGAGCTCCTCTTCATGTCTATGATCTCAACCGGGACTCCGAACAATATTCGGTCACCAAATCATGTAACACATATAACATTATATCGTCAACGAACATTAAGCGTGCGAACCTACGGGTTCGAGAACTATGTAGACATGAATGAGACACCTCTTCGGTTAATAACCAGTAGCGGAACCCGGATGCCCATATTGGTTCCTACATATTCTATGAAGATCTTTATCGGTCGAACCGTTACGACAACATACGTAATTCCCTTTGTCTGTCAGTATGTTACTTGCCCGAGATTCGATCGCCGGTATCATCATACCTAGCTCAATCTCGTTACTGGCAAGTCTTCATCTCGTAACTAACTCCTTAGACATTTGCTTGCAAGCTTATTATGATGTGTATTACCGAGAGGGCCCAGAGATACCTCTTTGATACTCGGAGTGACAAATCCCAATCTTGATCCATGCCAACTCAACAAACACCTTGGGAGATACCTTTAGAGCATCTTTATGACCACCCAGTTACGTTGTGACGTTTCATAGCACACAAGGTATTCCTCCGGTATTCAGGAGTTACATGATCTCATGGTCGGAGGAACATGTATTTGATATTCAAGAAAGAAGTAGCAATAAACTGAATGATCATATTCTAAGCTAACAGATGAGTCTTGTCCATCACATAATTCTCCTAGTGATGTGATCTCGTTATCAAATGACCACACATGTCCATGGTTAGGAAACCTTAATCATTGTTGATCAATGAGCTAGTCTAGTAGAGGCTCACTAGAGACACGGTATTTGTTTATGTATTCACACATGTATTTAAGTTTCTGATCAATACAATTCTAGCATGAATAATAAACCTTTATCATAAATAAGGAAATATAAAATAACAAC
Organism: Triticum aestivum; assembly: GCF_018294505.1. Classification (NCBI taxonomy): domain Eukaryota; kingdom Viridiplantae; phylum Streptophyta; class Magnoliopsida; order Poales; family Poaceae; genus Triticum; species Triticum aestivum. The sequence goes on from NC_057801.1 coordinate 407,776,240, forward strand.
TTTTTTCAACATTCTAGGAACCAAGGTACCCAGACCTTCCTGCATGCGGCCCACGACGTGGCTTCATCGATGGCCTGGTACGGCCAAGCTTCAGCTACGGCAAGACAAGACCCTCGCGAGGGGCCAAGCCTCGCAAGGCCGGCGACATCAATACCTCCCGAGGGAGCGGCCTCCTTAGGCGGCCTCCTGAGTGAAGCGGAGATTTCTATGCAAGACCCAGCCTCACGAGGCTGGAATGACATCACCATGATGACCGAGGCCAGGCGCGCGCCAGCGGGCGCAAAGCAGCAGGTTTCCTCTTCGGTGCAAAGGAGGCAAGCGCAGGTGTGGAGTCCCAAGGAATTAGCCAAAGGTTGCCATTTGCGTGCAACGAGACCAAGGCTGCCAGAATGGCAGGATGGATGTCATCGCCGAGCCCACCACGACGTCATGCTCAGAGACTTTGCAGGCGAAGACCAACTTTTGTCAGGATTAGATGTACTTCATGTTCCCCTTCAAATTTGGCCGTATTGGGATCCCTTCCCGCCTAAGTTTTGGAGGAAGGGGACCAAGGCCACTATAAATAGAACCTAGCCACCACCGTAGAAAGGGGTTGAGAGACTCATCTAGTGATCAGCTCATCGAAACACCTAGAGCTCATCACAAGAACACGCCTCCTAAGGTTGTTCTTCCACTTGTACTAGTTCATCCTCAGCCCCTCGCGAGGCTAACCTACCACAAAGCAGGAGTAGGGTATTACACCGCAAGGTGGCTCGAACCTGGGTAAATTGTTGTGTCTTTCTCTGTCGTGTTCATCGAGCTAGGTCGTGAGAGCAGCAGATCGAGAGGCTTGACAGGTCGAGTTCTTCGCACACGCCACTGAGTTTGAACCTTTCTTTGGTCTGCAGAGCCCGGAATCCGATATTTGGCGCGCTAGGTAGGGGGCGTGTTGGAGGTCGGCCTCTTCATCAACCACGCTCCGCCCTCGATGTTCCTCCATGGCGGGCACCGGTCCTTCCGCTGGTCCATCGGGCACGTTCGGAGGCGTTGTGGGCCTCCGGGCCTTTTCCCCTGCCTTGTGGTAGGTGCAATGGCCTCCGAAGTTCAGGACAGAGATGCCGCTGCGCTATGACGACGCGGTGGACCCTGCGGAGTTCCTCCAGGTGTACGAGGAGGCCATCTGGGTAGCGGGCGGAGATGACAAGGTCATGGCCAACTGGCTCCCCATGGTGCTCGCGGGCATGCCACGCACCTGGCTGCTTAGCTTACTAGAGTCTTCGGTAGCTTCGTGGGAGGAGTTGCGTGGGTTATTCGCCGCGCACTTCATGGTTCTAGCACACCACACCATCGCCGCCATCCTCGGTGGGTCATAGGCACCAGCTTCAGACTGCCACACCGAGCAGTTCTTCCGTCATATGGGGGCTCCTCCGTCCCTGTGAGAGGCCCCTCCAGGCTGGGCGGCACCCTAGGCTGACCTCACCTTCGACGCTAGAGATCACCCCAAGACTACCGCCGGCACAGGCGTGTTGCCCATGTTTGTACCCCCACCATTTGCAACGTGGAGGTAACCAGGACCCTCATTGATGGCGGTGCCGGCCTCAACGTCCTCTCCGTGGAGGCGTTCAGCTTGCTCCACGTGCCTCACGATCGGCTCCTCCCCACCAAGCCGTTCTCCGTAGTGGTCGGCGGCTCCACCTGCCCCATGGGGCAGATTCGTCTCCCCGTCACCTTCGGGATGCGTGACAACTACTGCATCGAGATCACCGCCTTCGATGTTGCGTGCATCAGGCTCTTGTACAACACCATCCTCGGGTACCCGGCCCTTGCCAAGTTCATGGCGGCGACTCACCCTGGCTACAACATCATGAAGATGCCAGGGAGCAGCGGCATCCTCACCATGCCAGGAGACACTAGGGATCTGTTGGCAGCCCTCAAGCTCGCCTTCAAGACCGCGGTGGCCGCACAGCCAAGTACGGAGAGCGCTCCGGAGGGCCCGTGGGCTGCCCTGGCGAAGAAGAAGTTGTTGTTTCCCCAAGACCAAGCCGAGACAAAGATGGGGAGTCGACCAGGAGCCACCTTCACCATAGGCGCTGGTCTCCCCTGAGACCAGGAGGAGGCGCTGGTCAGCTTTCTCCGTGTGAATAAGGATGTGTTTGCGTGTCAAGTAACGGACCTGGTAGGCCTCCCGCGGGGGGTGATCGAACACCACCTTAGGGTGTGCCCCCATGCTCGCCCTGTGAAGTAGAAGGCGTGGCGCCAAGCTCCGGAGAAGCAGTCATTCATCGTCTAGGGGACCCGCAAGCTACAAGAGGCCGGTGTTATCTGGGAAGTGCGGCACCTGGAGTGGTTGGTGAACCCAGTCATCGTCCCCAAGAAGGGCGGGAAAGAGCGCATGAGTGTTGACTTCACGAGCCTGAACAAAGCTTGCCCTCAAGATCCATTTACTCTTCCTCACCTCGACCAGATCGTCGACTCCACAGCCAAGTGCGATCTACTGTGCTTCATGGACGCCTTCTCAGGCTACCATCAGATCAAGATGGCGGTGGAAGATGTAGAGTAGACGACCTTCCTGACTCCGTGCGGGGTGTATTGCTACACATGCATGCCGTTTGGGTTGCGCAATGACGGAGCAACTTTCCAGCGATTGATGCACATCGCCTTGGGCAAGCAGCTTGGAAGGAACGCGGAAGCTTACATTGATGATATAGTGGTCAAGTCCCAGGAGGCCAGAACCCTTCTTGAAGATCTAGAGGAGACGTTCGCCAACCTGCGCGAAGTGAAGCTGAGGCTTAATCCTGAGAAGTGCATATTCGGTGTCCCGTCAGGCAAGCTGCTAGGATTCTTGGTGTCGCACAGAGGAATTGAGGCCAACCCAGAGAAGGTCAAAGCAATAGAAAGGATGAGCCCGCGTCAAACTCTCAAGGAGATGCAGAAGTTGGCAGGCTGCGTGACCTCACTTGGGCGCTTCATCTCCAAGCTAGGCGAACGCGCCCTCCCATTCTTCAAGCTTATGAAGAGGAAGGACCCATTCGAATGGACTCCAGAAGCTAGCGCGGCTTTCCAAGACCTCAAGAGGTACCTCACCATCCCACCGGTGATGGTGGGGCCTCGTCCTCTCGAGCCTTTGGTGCTTTACCTGGCCACCACGCCACACTCAGCCAGCGCAGCGCTAGTGGTGGTCCGCAAGGAGCATTCAGCCAAGGGTGTGAAACACGGAGGCGGACACCCATCCAAGACACCACGACCTCAGGACGGCTCACCTGAGGCTCACCTGAGGCGAAGTAGACAGGGTCCCCGAGGTCACGGCCCCCGAGGCTGCAATGGCCCCTCCTGAGGGCGGGCTTCCTGAGGCTACATCACCCCAAGAGGAGCAAGACTCGGCAGACACTTCCTCCCTCATCGAGCATCCTGTCTACTTCGTCAGCATCGTACTACGTGACATGTGAGCGTGTTACCCCATGTCGCAGAAGCTCCTCTTGGCACTCCTCGTCGCCTCCAGAAAGCTGCGCCACTACTTCCAAGGCCACTCTATCAAGGTTGTCTCATCCTACCCCCTAGAGAGGGTGCTCCGAAGCCCCAACACCGCAGGAAGAGTTGCCGAGTGGAACATCGAGTTGCAGGAGTTCCAGCTGGAGTTCAGCACCACCCGAGTCATCACAGGCGCAACCCTCGCTGACTTTGTGGCTAAATGGACTGACTCACCAAGTCAAGAAGTGGGTGAGGATTTCTCCCTCGTCCCAGGAGACGAAGCGCCCGACCATAGGGTCATGTACTTTGATGGTGCGTTCGCGCATCAGGGCGTGGGGGCTGGAGCCGTGCTCATCTCGCCCACCCAAGACAAGCTCTACTACACCATGCAGCTTTCCTTCCAGCAGGCGAGAAGGTCTCCAACAACATCGCCGAATTCGAGGGCCTGATCATCGGACTCAGGGCTGTGGTAGCCCTGGGAGTCACGCGCCTTACCATCAGGGCGACTCCCAGCTCCTCATCAACTTCTCCAACAAAGAGTACACACCAAAGGACGAGCACATGGAGACATACCTCGAGGAGGTACGTAAAATTGAGAAGCAATTCTTAGGTTTGGGACTGCAGCACGTGCCACGCGACATGAACAAGGAGGCAGACGACATCGCGAAGAGGGCGTCCCAGCGCCTCCCCAGGATCCTAGCATATTTGAGGAGCGGCTCTTCAAGACGTCGGCGGTTCCTCCCATGGTCGAGCCAGCACCACCTCGAGAGGAACTGCCCGTGGCACCCACCACGGGCGCCCCAGCCTGTGGCCCGGCCTCAGTGGCCCACCTGCTCCTCGCGCTCGAGCCTCAGGAGGGGTGCTGGACCGAGGAATTCAAGGCATACCTACTTCAGGGCACCCTACCAGAGAAGGAAGAGGATGTCGAGCGGATGGCTCACCAGGCCACTGCATACTGCATCCAGGATGGCGAGCTCTACCGAAGGCGCCCAAACGATGTCTCCCTGCAGTGCATTTCCAAGGAGCAGGGGTGCGAGTTGTTGTCCGACATTCATGGTGGGGATTGTGGGCATCACTCTTCATCACGCACCCTAGTGGGCAAGGCCTTCCGCGGCGGGTTCTACTAGCCCACAGCGCTTAATGATGCCACCGAATTGCTAAGATCTTGTGAGGCCTGCAGTTAGGGCTGGAATTCGAGCCGAGTCGAGCCAGCTCGGCTCGACTCGCTAGAGCTCGTTTCGTTAACGAGCTAGCTCGACTCGACTCGTTACTATAACGAGCTCAAACCCAAGATTGGCTCGACTCGTATAACTCACGAGCTGGCTTGTTTAGCTTGTTAAGCTCATTTAAGATATAAACATAAAGCCCTCAAATATGATAAAAATAATTATGTATATATTAAACATATATATCACTATACAATTGTAATTTTCTTGTAACGTGTGAGTCTCCTAGGAGGCTAGGCCTTCAACTGCTTGGCCTTGGGTTGTGCGCCTGGGACTTAGGCTGTTTAGTGGTTGATCTTTCTTTGTATTGGGAGTGGCCGATCTATTTTATCGAGCCTAACGAGTTACACGAGTACTCGTGAGATTGGCTCGTTTAACTTGATCTATAAACGATCTTAAACTAAAGCTCGGCTCGACTCGTTATTCTTCGAGTTCGAGTTGATTCGAGCCGAGTCACGAGCTACCTGTTTAGCTCGCGAGCTTCGAGCTTTTTTTCCAGCCCTACCTGCAGTTCCATGCTAAGCAGATCCATCAGCCTGCTCAGGGCCTCCAGACCATCCCGCTCTCATGGCCATTCGTGGTTTGGGGGCTGGACATCTTGGGCCCGTTTTCTCGAGTGCCGGGGGCTATCGCTGCCTCTACGTCGCCATCAACAAGTTCACTAAGTAGACGGAAGTGGAAGCTGTCCGCGCAATCCTAGCTGGCTCTGCAGTCAAGTTCATCAAGGGCCTCATAAGCTGATGCGGGGTGCCCATAGGGCCGGCCCTAGGGTATGGCCCAAGGGGCGACGGCCCAGGGCCCAGGCTGGGAGGGGGCCCATGATGAAGTACACAAGTAGATGGGCTCGGCCCTTCAGATCACTAAGCATCAGCGCATGCAAGTAGCGGCCGCAAAAGACTGATTGAAATGCATATGTGCAAAACAAATTGGTCGATTGATCTGTCTTTTCCTTTTTGTCGCTCGTCGGTTCTGTCTTCGTCTTCTCATCGGCCCGTCGCTCCATCTCTCCTTGCTCGGCGCCTCGGCCGCTTGTTGTCGCTGCCGCGCGCAGCAGTCCGCCACTCCCGCAATCCGGCCTTCCGGCAATATGGCAATATGTTATACATATGTGACGGCCGATTCAGTACGTATCCTAATACATTCATCCATCCCTCAATTTCAGATTTTCAGTAGTTTTTTTTCATCCCACGAAGTTTCAAATTTTTTATGTATAATTTTCTAATTCAATCTTTTACATTATGTATTCAACCATCCTAATTTTCTGCCATTCTATATACATGTCTAGGGTTCCGATCATCCGATCTATAAATTTCTAACTCTTTGTGTACTCTTTATTTCATAATTTTAGGACATTAGCCTGTCATGTTGCCTAACATGCATTTGTCGGGTGCTAAAAAGGGAGAAGAAAGAAAGAAAGAAAGTGATCTGGAAATTCAACCACTGATGGGTTCTTTGACTTGGGGGCCATGTGGTCCAGTTCACCTAGGGCCTCTCGAAACACAGGGCCGGCCCTGGGTGCCCAACCGCATAATCACCGACAATGGCTCCTAGTTCACGAGCAACCTCTTTATAACATATTGTGCTAACCTTGGGACGCAGATATGTTACGCTTCGGTGGCACACCCGCGGAGCAATGGCAAGGCCGAGCGCGCCAACACGGAGCTCTTGAGGGGCCTCAAGGCAAGGAGCTTCAAGAAGAAGCTCGAGGCTTGCGGCAGGGGCTGGCTCGATGAGCTTCCATCTGTGCTATGGTCCATCCGCACCACCGCGACCAAGCCTACAGGCGAGACCCCGTTCTTCCTCGTCTATGGATCCGAGGCCATCCTCCATCACGAGGTCAGGCATCGCTCCTCATGGGTCCTGGCATTCGACGAGGCGCGTCACGCCACGCGGGAGATGGACCTCGTGCTGGGGGAGGAACGCTGTCGCCAGGCCTTGCTCCAAGCTGTGAGGTACCAGTAGGCGCTGCAGCACTACCACTATCATAGCATACGTTCCAGGACCCTCGAGGTGGGTGACCTCGTACTGAGGCGGGTGCTCACCAGGGAAGGGCTTAACATGCTCTCCCCCATGTGGGAGGGCATGTTCAGGATCGCCCGTGTCTCCAGGCCTGGCACTGCGCGCCTGGAGACGCAGGACGGGGTCCCCATCCGAAATGACTTGAACATCCAGCACCTCCGGAAGTTCTACCCGTAAAGAAGGCTCCGCGCCTGTGAAGGTCTCGCTCATGACACTCTCACGTAATAATGAGTGGGGCTGTACACGCCCCGGAGTCTCCTGAGCACCACCCTTGGGCCTCACGGGGGCTCCCTCCCACGTCCTAGTGGCAGCACTTAGCTCCACGCTGGTGAGGAGACTAGTATAGGTGTGGGACGCGGCTATTCTTTTGCTTGCTTTCTGTATCAGGTTTGCGACTTCTTGAATAGAATTTGGAGTTTCAGCGTCTCTTTCTAGGGGTTGGGAATTTCTCTTCTTGCTTCGCTCGCCTCTCTTAGGCCTTGTCTCGGGAGACCTCAAGAGGAGTGGCAGTTGCCCATTGCTCCTCGTCGCGCGTCCCGCGCATGGGGGCTTGGTAGGTGTGCACACTTTGGACTTGCCCACGAGCACACCTCGCCAAAGCCCTAGCCCCTGGCCCTTTGTCATACTTGTCATTGTGCGACGCTCTCGGACGAGCTTGCAGGCACTGCGCCCCCGGGGCCTCCTAGTCCCACAACTACGAGCCCCCCCCCCCCTCTTGAAGCCTGGCAACCACAAGGGCATCCCTCAACAAGGAGCGCTTCCGCAATGTCGAAATTCATCATCAGGAACTCTAAGATAAATTACCCTAACCACACTCAATAGCAGCACAAGCCTCGTGAGGAACCATAAAAATAATAACATAACGACGCAAGCACCATAGTCCATTGCATGCCCCTGTAGGGCCTCCTACTTATTCTTTTTTAGATCAAAAGAAAGAAAGAAAAAACACAGGCGCACGTCGACGACAGCTCCTGAGGTCTGGCTCCGGCAGCACCAGGGCTCATTCAGAGCCCTCCTCCCGCTTCCCTGAGGCTTGGCAGCGACGTGACTCATCTCCCCTCCCGATCTGGGCTTGGCGACGCGACGGCTCGTCGGAGTCGTTGCTGCTAGAGCTTTCCGCGGAGGAGAAGCCACCACTGCTGGAGGCGGCACAACCGTCGCCAAGGGCGAGGTCATCACCGGCGATGATGCCGCCCCTCCGTCCACCGTCATCATTACCGTCGTCATCGCTATCGCTCTCCGGGAAGCACCCTATGTGCGGGCCATCCTCCCCGAAGATCCTCACACAGAGGCTCGCGATTCCATCATAACTGAAGTGGAGGGTGCACCTCCTGCATAGGTCTTGCGCCCAAGCGAATGACTGCCACCCGCGGGTCAGGAACACGTTGCCGGTGGCTGTGACCTCAGCCCCAACCCACAAGGCCTTGATGTAGTAGTTGTTGGCCTGGAGCCAGAATCCACCAGCCCCCCCGGCCGGCAGCACATCTGTGAAGAAGCGCAGGAGCTGGAGCCAGGCGCCAGCAGGCTTCTCCACCCACGCCACGAACTTTGGGGGAGAGTCAGCTGAGTGGGTCGCGGTTGTGGTAGCCGAATGGCCACCGTGCGCCTCACCTCCTCGCGGAAGCTTCCTTGACCGCGGCATCCCCCACCGCGAGAAGACGCGCCCACAAGGTAGTCGGAGGCAGTACCAGCCTTAGAAAGAGGGCACCCGCGCCCAAGGGGAGCTGCTGCCGGCGTCGCCGCGTACTTACAGGGACAGCCGCGGCCTCTCTTGGGCAAGGGTGAGTCGGGCCCCTCCTTAGGGACTTTCCCTTCTTCGCGGCCAAGAGCCTCCTCGATGGTGCCATGGGTGCTCTGGCAAGATGGTGATGTGAGGAGAAGGAGAAGCAAGGAGCAAGAAGGCAAAGATGGGCTGGGGCTACGCCCGCACCCACATTTATAGCCAGGAGAAGGTAAATCGTCGGCCTCCCACGATCCTCAATAATGATGATTTCCTCCGCATGCAGCAGGCAGTTGTCAAGTCGAACGGTTGCCGATGCGACATGGCGAAGCGGAGACGCCCACGTCCCATCAAGCGCCATGCGTCGGCTCGGTCCGCAAGTGATTGGGGCCCGCGGCATTCCGCACTTGCACTTTGGCTTCGCCTCGAAGCCAATTGCGGGCCCGCCTTAGGCCCGGGGGCTTCTGTCGGCATTCTGGGAACCAAGGTACCCAGACCTGCCTGCCAGCGGCCCATGACGTGGCTTCATCGACGGCCTGGTACGACCAGCTTCGGCTACGGCAAGACAAGACCCTCGTGAGGGGCCAAGCCTCATGAGGTGGGCGACATCAAGACTTCCCGAGGGAGCGGCCTCCTTAGGCGGCCTCCTAAGCGGAGCGAAGATTTCTATGCAAGACCTGGCCTCACGAGGCTGGAATGACATCAGCCATGACGACCAAGGCTAGGCGCGCGCCAGCGGGCGCAGAGCGGCAGGTTTCCTCTTTGGTGCAAAGGAGGCAATCGCGGGTGTGGAGTCCCAAGGAATCAGCCAAAGGTTGCCATTTGCGTGCAACAAGACCAAGACCGCCAGAACGAAAGGATGGATGTCATCGCCAAGTCCACCACGACGTCATGCTCAGGGACTTTGCAGGCAAAGACCACCTTTTGTCAGGATTAGATGTACTTCATGTTCCCCTTCAAATTTGGCCGTAATGGGATACCTTCCCACCTAAGTTTTGGAGGAATAGGACCAAGGCCACTATAAATAGAGCCTAGCCACCACCGTAGAGAGGGGTCGAGAGACTCATCTGGTGATCAGCTCATCGAACCACCAAGAACTCATCACAAGAACACGCCTCCTGAGGCTGTTCTTCCACTTGTACTAGTTCATCCTCAGCCCCTCGCGAGGCTAATCCACCACAAATCAGGAGTAGGGTATTACACCGCAAGGTGGCCCAAACCTAGGTAAACTGTCGTGTCTTTCTATGTTGTGTTCATCGAGCTAGGTCGTGAGAGCAGCGGATCGAGAGGCTTGAGAGGTCGAGTTCTTCACACATGCCCCTGAATTCAAACCTTTCTTGGGTCTGCCGAGCCCGGAATCCGACAACTTTATTATTGCCTCTAGGGCATATTTTCTTCGGGAATTAGATATGAAATGTAGGTGAAAACGATGCATAAACTGGACAAGAAATATTTTCCTACTATAGGGTCTACATATTGCTAACAATCCCATTTGATCTCACTATTGATCAAACAGGGCATATGAGAATGAATCCAAATATTACCGCACCCATTACTTTTTTACTTAGGAAAGGGGAAAATATGCGCTTATGAAAAAATACTAATAGGGCAGCCAATTTACTTAATTCGTTAAATCATTTAATGTTTGTTTCGTGCCCACACAGATCATGGGGCAAAGATAGAATTTGTGTTCTCGTTTTCATTTTATTTTCTCATGTAATACATGTTGATGTTTTGCTTATTTTGGTAAAATACAGATGGAATCGGTCACGGGCACGGCGTGTGTCGCGCTTCTTTGGCACTAGTGCTTTCATATTTGGTGTTCATTGTTGGGTTTAAGTTCTTGAGTTTGAGATCCTAGCTATCATGCCAATTTGTGAGGACTAAGGTAACCTAGCACATCAAAATGATAAAAGAAGCAGAAGTGCGATAATATCTTTAAATTTTCATAGAATCTAAATGATTAGCCTTATGTGTAATGGATCTATTAGATAAGCGGAAGCATTGCTGAGGAGTTAACTGGAAAACCATCACAATTGGGGTAAGAGACCTCTCTCTCTTAGTGAAGATTGGTTAAGGAAAAAAGCTTATGATGCATTGGCTTAGTTTGGCCTTCTTTTGAATGTACTATTGCGTGACTACTCTCGTGTCTTTTATCTCCATGACACTGGTACCGTAAGGTGCTATGCAAACGGTTTTTCACCCCTTTTCGCGACAACATTTGGAACCGTCGCCAAGTGAGTGTGGGCGATAGGGGGGTCCTTCCCACATGACCCAAAAACCGTCGGGGATGGGCGAGCAGCTACTGAAAATCCCCATAGAATAAACGTATGAGAAGCCACCCCAGTCCCACACATTACGTCTCGACATTAGGTTCTGATCAGAGAACATCCCAAATGATTATGCCACTATAGTCATGTGAAAAAGGTGGACATCAACATTTAATCTACCGATATGTTTATGATAGGTACGTTACCGCACACGGTTCAAGAATGTAAACTGTGTGCGGTGCCTCTACTAACGCCAACGTGTCCATTTTCATAACTGTGTGCGATTAGGTATATTACCATGAATCGCACATGCATATGAGACAAAACCGTGTGTGCGTCCGTCGGGTATCGCAAACGTTTCACGTCAAAGAACCGTAAGTTCTCTTTTTTCGTTGCACACGTTGTTTTCTTTCTAACAGTGTCGTGGAATTGTCACGGTAGATGTCCTAGGGAAAGGACTTAGTCGTGGAGCCATCGCAACTAGGAAGCTTAAAGGGGTTAATCGGGACAAAGGACACGAGGTTTATATTGGTCCGGCCCCTTACGGTGAAGGTAAAAGCCTACAATCCAGTTTTGAGTGGGATTGCTTATGTCTCGATGACCAGGAAGCGAATCGCTTGACCTAGCTCTCGAGTTGATGTTACTTGTCCTGAGCCGCCGCCGGGTCGTCCTTTTATATACAGAGGTCGACGCCCAGCGGCTTACAGAGTCCCGGCCGGTTCATAAACATTGTCCGGCTTGGTCTCTTAACTATTTTTGCCTTACAATACAAGTCACGCACATATGGCGGTTTATCTACAGGCCTTAAGTCGCCTCTGGGCTTTGGGTGTTGGGGAACGTTGCAGAAAATTAAAACAAAATTCCTACGGTTTCACCAAGATCCATCTATGAGTTCATCTAAGCAACGAGTCATGGGAGAGAGATCACATCTACATACCACTTGTAGATCGCGTACGGAAGAGTTCGAGGGAACGGTGATGATGGAGTCGTACTCGCCGTGATTCAAATCACCGATGACCAAGTACTGAACGGACAACACCTCCGCGTTCAACACACGTACGGTACGGACGACGTCTCCTCCGTCTTGATCCAGCAAGGAGGAAGGAGAGGTTGAGGAAGACAGCTCCAACGGCAGCACGACGGCGTGGTGTTGGTGGAGAAGCAGCACTCCGGCAGGGCTTCGCCAAGCTCGTGACGGAGGAGGAGAGGTGTTGGGGAGGGGAGGGGTTGCGCCTTGGGTTGTGTGTTGCAGCCCTCCCCTCACCCCTCTATTTATAGGGGAAGGGGCAAGGGGGGCCAGCCCCTCTAGATGGGATCTAGAGGGGGGGCGGCGGCCAGGGAGGGGGGACTTGCCCCCCAAGCAAAGGGGGCGCCCCCTCTAGGGTTCCCCCCCCCCAACCCTAGCCGCATGGGCCCAAGGGGGGGCGCGCCCAGCCCTCCAGGGGCTGGTGCCCTGCCCCACGCGGCCCATGTGGCCCACCAAGAGGGGTGGCCTCTCCCGATGGACCCCCGGAACCCCTCCGGTGGCCCCGGTACAATACCGATATGCCCCGAAACTTTCCGGTGTCCGCATGACAACTTCCCATATATAAATCTTTACCTCCGGACCCTTCCGGAACTCCTCGTGACGTCCGGGATCTCATCCGGGACTCCGAACAACATTCGGTAATCACATACAAGTCTTCCTAATAACCCTAGCGTCACCGAACCTTAAGTGTGTAGACCCTACGGGTTTGGGAGACACGCAGACATGACCGAGACGGCTCTCAGGTCAATAACCAACAGCGGGATCTGGATACCCATGTTGGCTCCCACATGCTCCTCGATGATGTCATCGGATGAACCACGATGTCGAGGATTCAAGCAACCCCGTATACAATTCCCTTTGTCAATCGGTATGTTACTTGCCCGAGACTCGATCGTCGGTATCCCAATACCTTGTTCAGTCTCGTTACCGGCAAGTCACTTTACTCGTACCGTAATGCATGATCCCATGACCAAACACTTGGTCACTTTGAGCTCATTATGATGATGCATTACCGAGTGGGCCCAGAGATACCTCTCCGTCATACGGAGTGACAAATCCCAGTCTCGATCCGTGTCAACCCAACAGACACTTTCGGAGATACCTTTAGTGCACCTTTATAGTCACCCAGTTACGTTGTGACGTTTGGTACACCCAAAGCACTCTTACGGTATCCGGGAGTTACACGATCTCATGGTCTAAGGAAGAGATACTTGACATTGAAAAAGCTCTAGCAAAACGAACTACACGATCTTGTGCTAGCTTAGGATTGGGTCTTGTCCATCACATCATTCTCCTAATGATGTGATCCCGTTGTCAACGACATCTAATGTCCATAGTCAGGAAACCATGACTATCTGTTGACCAACGAGCTAGTCAACTAGAGGCTTACTAGGGACGTATTGTGGTCTATGTATTCACACGTGTATTACGATTTCCGGATAATACAATTATAGCATGAATAAAAGACAATTATCATGAACAAGGAAATATAATAATAATGCTTTTATTATTGCCTCTAGGGCATATTTCCAACAGTCTCCCACTTGCACTAGAGTCAATAATCTAGTTACATTGTGATGAATCGAACACCCATAGAGTTCTGGTGTTGATCATGTTTTGCTCGCGAGAGAGGTTTAGTCAACGGATCTGCGACATTCAGATCCGTATGTACTTTGCCAATATCTATGTCTCCATCTTGAACGTTTTCATGGATGGAGTTGAAACGACACTTGATGTGCCTGGTCTTCTTGTGAAACCTGGGCTCCTTGGCAAGGGCAATAGCTCCAGTGTTGTCACAGAAGAGTTTGATCGGCCCCGACGCATTGGGTATGACTCCTAGGTCGGTGATGAACTCCTTCACCCAAATTGCTTCATGCGCTGCCTCTGAGGCTGCCATGTACTCCGCTTCACATGTAGATCCCGCCACGACGCTCTGCTTGCAGCTGCACCAGCTTACTGCTCCACCATTTAACATATACATGTATCCGGTTTGTGACTTAGAGTCATCCAGATCTGTGTCGAAGCTAGCGTCGACGTAACCCTTTACGATGAGCTCTTCGTCACCTCCATAAACGAGAAACATGTCCTTTGTCCTTTTTAGGTACTTCAGGATATTCTTGACCGCTGTCCAGTGTTCCTTGCCGGGATTACTTTGGTACCTTCCTACCAAACTTACGGCAAGGTTTACATCAGGTCTAGTACATAGCATGGCATACATAATAGATCCTATGGCTGAAGCATAGGGGATGACACTCATCTCTTCCTTATCTTTTGCCGTGGTCGGGCATTGAGCCGAGCTCAATCTCACACCTTGCAATACAGGCAAGAACCCCTTCTTGGACTGATCCATTTTGAACTTCTTCAAAATCTTATCAAGGTATGTGCTTTGTGAAAGACCTATGAGGCGTCTCGATCTATCTCTATAGATCTTGATGCCTAATATATAAGCAGCTTCTCCAAGGTCCTTCATTGAAAAACACTTATTCAAGTAGGCCTTAATGTTGTCCAAGAATTCTATATCATTTCCCATCAAAAGTATGTCATCTACATATAATATGAGAAATGCTACAGAGCTCCCACTCACTTTCTTGTAAACGCAGGCTTCTCCATAAGTCTGCATAAACCCAAACACTTTGATCATCTCATCAAAGCGAATGTTCCAACTCCGAGATGCTTGCACCAGCCCATAAATGGATCGCTGGAGCTTGCATACTTTGTCAGCATTCTTAGGATCGACAAAACCCTCCGGCTGCATCATATACAGTTCTTCCTTAAGATGCCCGTTAAGGAATGCCGTTTTGACGTCCATCTGCCATATCTCATAATCATAGTATGCGGCAATTGCTAACATGATTCGGACGGACTTCAGCTTCGCTACGGGAGAGAATGTCTCGTCGTAGTCAATCCCTTGAACTTGTCGATAACCCTTAGCAACAAGTCGAGCTTTATAGACGGTAATATTACCATCCGCGTCCGTCTTCTTCTTAAAGATCCATTTATTTTCTATCGCCCGCCGTTCATCGGGCAAGTCTGTCAAAGTCCATACTTTGTTTTCATACATGGATTCTATCTCGGATTTCATGGCTTCAAGCCATTTGTTGGAATCTGGGCCCGCCATCGCTTCTTCATAGTTCGAAGGTTCACCGTTGTCTAACAACATGATTTCCAGGACAGGGTTGACGTACCACTCTGGTGCGGAACGTGTCCTTGTGGACCTACGAAGTTCAGTAGCAACTTGATCCAAAGTACCTTGATCATCATCATTATTTTCCTCTTCAGTTGGTGTAGGCATCACAGGAACATTTTCTTGAGCTGCACTACTATCCCATTCAAGAGGTAGTACTTCGTCGAGTTCTACTTTCCTCCCACTTACTTCTTTCGAGAGAAACTTTTTTTCCAGAAAGGATCCGTTCTTGGCAACAAAGATCTTGCCCTTGGATCTTAAGTAGAAGGTATACCCAATGGTTTCTTTAGGGTATCCTATGAAGACGCATTTTTCCGACTTGGGTTCGAGCTTTTCAGGTTGAAGTTTCTTGACATAAGCATCGCATCCCCAAACTTTTAGAAACAACAGCTTAGGTTTCTTCCCAAACCATAATTCATACGGTGTCATCTCAATGGATTTAGACGGTGCCCTATTTAAAGTGAATGTAGATGTCTCTAGAGCGTATCCCCAAAATGATAGCGATAAATCGGTAAGAGACATCATAGATCGCACCATATCCAATAGGGTGCGATTACGACGTTCGGACACACCGTTACACTGAGGTGTTCCAGGAGGCGTGAGTTGTGAAACGATTCCACATTTTCTTAAGTGTGTACCAAATTCGTGACTTAAATATTCTCCTCCACGATCCAATCGTAAGAATTTTACCTTTCGGTCACGTTGATTCTCTACTTCATTCTAAAATTCCTTGAACTTTTCAAAGGTCTCAGACTTGTGTTTCATCAAGTAGACATACCCATATCTACTCAAGTCATCAGTGAGAGTGAGAACATAACGATATCCTCCGCGAGCCTCAACGCTCATTGGACCGCACACATCGGTATGTATGATTTCCAACAAGTTGGTTGCTCGCTCCATTGTTCCGGAGACCGGTGTCTTGGTCATTTTGCCCATGAGGCATGCTTCGCATGTGTCAAATGATTCATAATCGAGAGACTCTAAAAGTCCATCAGCATGGAGCTTCTTCATGCGCTTGACACCAATGTGACCAAGGCGGCAGTGCCACAAGTATGTGGGACTATCATTATCAACTTTACATCTTTTGGTATTCACGCTATGAATATGTGTAACACTACGTTCGAGATTCATTAAGAATAAACCATTGACCATCGGGGCATGACCATAAAACATATCTCTCATATAAATAGAACAACCATTATTCTCGGATTTAAATGAGTAGCCATCTCGTATTAAAGGAGATCCAGATACAATGTTCATGCTCAAACTTGGCACTAAATAACAATTATTGAGGTTTAAAACTAATCTTGTAGGTAAATGTAGAGGTATCATGCCGACGGCGATCACATCGACCTTGGAACCATTCCCGACGCGCATCGTCACCTCGTCCTTCGCCAGTCTCCGCTTATTCCGCAGCTCCTGCTGTGAGTTACAAATGTGAGCAACGGCACCAGTATCAAATACCCAGGAGTTACTACGAGTACTGGTAAGGTACACATCAATTACATGTATATCAAATATACCTTTAGTATTGCCGGCCTTCTTGTCCGCTAAGTATTTGGGGCAGTTCCGCTTCCAGTGACCCTTCCCCTTGCAATAAAAACACTCAGTTTCAGGCTTGGGTCCATTCTTTGACTTCTTCCCGGCAACTGACTTACCGGGCGCAGCAACATCTTTGTCGTCCTTCTTGAAGTTCTTCTTACCCTTGCCCTTCTTGAACTTAGTGGTCTTATTGACCATCAACACTTGATGTTCTTTCTTGATTTCAACCTCTACTGACTTCAGCATTGAAAATACTTCAGGAATGGTCTTCACCATCCCCTGCATATTGTAGTTCATCACAAAGCTCTTGTAGCATGGTGGGAGCGACTGAAGGATTCTGTCAATGACCGCCTCATCCGGGAGGTTAATGTCCAGCTGGGACAGGCGGTTGTGCAACCCAGACATTTTGAGTATATGCTCACTGACAGAATTATTTTCCTCCATCTTACAACTATAGAACTTGTCGGAGACTTCATATCTCTCGACCCGGGCATGAGCTTGGAAAACTAGTTTCAGCTCCACGAACATCTCATATGCTCCGTGTTGCTCAAAACGCTTTTGGAGCCCCGGTTCTAAGCTGTAAAGCATGCCGCACTGAACGAGGGAGTAATCATCAGCACGAGACTGCCAAGCATTCATAATGTCTTGGTTCTCTGGGACGGGTGCATCGCCTAGCGGTCCTTCTAGGACATATTGTTTCCTGGCAGCTATGAGGATGATCCTCAGGTTCCGGACCCAGTCCGTATAGTTGCTGCCATCATCTTTCAGCTTGGTTTTCTCTAGGAACGCGTTGAAGTTCATGTTGACATGAGCGTTGGCCATTTGATCTACAAGACATATTTGCAAAGGTTTTAGACTAAGTTCATGATAATTAAGTTCATCTTATCAAATTATTATAATGAACTCCCACTCAGATTAGACATCCCTCTAGTCATCTAAGTGTTACACGATCCGAGTCGACTAGGCCGTGTCCGCTCATCACGTGAGACGGACTAGTCATCGTCGGTGAACATCTCCATGTCGATCGTATCTTCCATACGACTCGTGTTCGACCTTTCGGTCTCTGTGTTCTGAGGCCATGTCTGTACATGCTAGGCTCGTCAAGTTAACCATAAGTGTTCTGCATGTGTAAATCTGTCTTACACCCGTTGTATGTGAACGTAAGGATCTATCACACCCAATCATCACGTGGTGCTTCGAAACGACGAACTTTAGCAATGGTGCACAGTTAGGGGAGAACACTTCTTGAAATTGTTGTAAGGGATCATCTTATTTACTACCGTCGTTCTAAGTAAACAAGATGCATAAACATAATAAACATCACATGCAATTATATAGTAGTGACATGATATGGCCAATATCATCTAGCTCCTTCGATCTCCATCTTCGGGGCTCCATGATCATCTTCGTCACCGGCATGACACCATGATCTCCATCATCATGATCTCCATCATTGTGTCTTCATGAAGTTGTCACGCCAACGACTACTTCTACTTCTATGGCTAACGCGTTTAGCAATAAAGTAAAGTAATTTACATGGCGTTCTTCAATGACACGCAGGTCACACAAAAAATAAAGACAACTCCTATGGCTCCTGCCGGTTGTCATACTCATCGACATGCAAGTCGTGATTCCTATTACAAGAACATGATCTCATACATCACAATATATCATTCATCATTCATCACAACTTCTGGCCATATCACATCACATGACAATTGCTGCAAAAACAAGTTAGACGTCCTCTAATTGTTGTTGCATCTTTTACGTGGCTGCAATTGGGTTCTAGCAAGAATGTTTTCTTACCTACGAATAACCACAACGTGATTTTTTGTCAACTTCTATTTACCCTTCATAAGGACCCTTTTCATCGAATCCGCTCCAACTAAAGTGGGAGAGACAGACACCCGCCAGCCACCTTATGCAACTCGTGCATGTCAGTCGGTGGAACCGGTCTCACGTAAGCGTACGTGTAAGGTTGGTCCGGGCCGCTTCATCCCACAATACCGCTGAAGCAAGATAAGACTAGTAGCGGCAAGCAAGTTGACAAGATCTACGCCCACAACAAAAATTGTGTTCTACTCGTGCAATAGAGAACTACGCATAGACCTAGCTCATGATGCCACTGTTGGGGAACGTTGCAGAAAATTAAATTTTTTTCCTACGGTTTCACCAAGATCCATCTATGAGTTCATCTAAGCAACGAGTCATGGGAGAGAGATCACATCTACATACCACTTGTAGATCGCGTACGGAAGCGTTCGAGGGAATGGTGATGATGGAGTCGTACTCGCCGTGATTCAAATCACCGATGACCAAGTACTGAACGGACAGCACCTCTGCATTCAACACACGTACGGTATGGACGACGTCTCCTCCGTCTTGATCCAGCAAGGAGGAAGCAGAGGTTGAGGAAGACAGCTCCAACGGCATCACGACGGCATGGTGTTGGTGGAGAAGCAGCACTCCGGTAGGGCTTCGCCAAGCTCGTGACGGAGGAGGAGAGGTGTTGGGGACGGGAGGGGCTACGCCTTGGGTTGTGTGTTGCAGCCCTCCCCTCACCCCTCTATTTATAGGGGAAGGGGCAAGGGGGGCCGGCCCCTCTAGATGGGATCTAGAGGGGGGGCGGCGGCCAGGGAGGGGGGACTTGCCCCCCAAGCAAAGGGGGCGCCCCCTCTAGGGTCCCCCCCCCCAACCCTAGCCGCATGGGCCCAAGGGGGGGGCCAGCCCTCCAGGGGCTGGTGCCCTGCCCCACGCGGCCCATGTGGCCCACCAAGAGGGGTGGCCCCTCCCGGTGGACCCCCGGAACCCCTCCGGTGGCCCCGGTACAATACCGATATGCCCCGAAACTTTCCGGTGTCCGCATGACAACTTCCCATATATAAATCTTTACCTCCGGACCCTTCCGGAACTCCTCGTGACATCCGGGATCTCATCCAGGACTCCGAACAACATTCGGTAATCACATACAAGTCTTCCTAATAACCCTAGCGTCACCGAACCTTAAGTGTGTAGACCCTACGGGTTCGGGAGATACGCAGACATGACCGAGACAGCTCTCAGGTCAATAACCAACAGCGGGATCTGGATACCCATGTTGGCTCCCACATGCTCCTCGATGATGTCATCGGATGAACCACGATGTCGAGGATTCAAGCAACCCCGTATACAATTCCCTTTGTTAATCGGTATGTTACTTGCCCGAGACTCGGTCGTCGGTATCCCAATACCTTGTTCAGTCTCGTTACCGGCAAGTCACTTTACTCGTACCGTAATGCATGATCCCGTGACCAAACACTTGGTCACTTTGAGCTCATTATGATGATGCATTACTGAGTGGGCCCAGAGATACCTCTCCGTCATACGGAGTGACAAATCCCAGTCTCGATCCGTGTCAACCCAACAGACACTTTCGGAGATACCTGTAGTGCACCTTTATAGTCACCCAGTTACGTTGTGACGTTTGGTACACCCAAAGCACTCTCACGGTATCCGGGAGTTACACAATCTCATGGTCTAAGGAAGAGATACTTGACATTGAAAAAGCTCTAGCAAAACGAACTACACGATCTTGTGCTATGCTTAGGATTGGGTCTTGTCCATCACATCATTCTCCTAATGATGTGATCCCGTTGTCAACGACATCTAATGTCCATAGTCAGGAAACCATGACTATCTGTTGACCAACGAGCTAGTCAACTAGAGGCTTACTAGGGACGTATTGTGGTCTATGTATTCACACGTGTATTATGATTTCCGGATAATATAATTATAGCATGAATAAAAGACAATTATCATGAACAAGGAAATATAATAATAATGCTTTTATTATTTCCTCTAGGGCATATTTCCAACATTGGGCCCTTAACTGAACTGCCATCTCTATCCTGGGTCTTGGGCTTCAAGAATATTTGTAAGTATAACCCGGCCCCTCCTGGGCGGGTCATACCAATAGTTATATCACCAACATTAGGCCCCAGATTGATTTGAACTGGTTCATGTCAATCTTCGACACTTAAGAAAAAAATCTTCTGCTCTTATAAAATTTTAGTAACCCGCCATGATGTCATCCTTCGGATTTGTGGTAACCCGCCATGATGTCACCTGTCATAAAAGCAGGTTTATTCAATGTATCCCAACAGATCTTTGTCTTGATGACCATACCAAAAATCGAGGCGTCCTCGTAGTTGGATAACTTATATTTTCAGCCTCCTTGTTTTACGTGCTCTTTTAGTGGCCCTTCCTTATAAATAGACCCGACTAGGTCTTCCTCATTCTTCCCTTTTCGCGTCTTCTTCCTCTCGCCCCCATCTGTCACTAGAGCTCCGCCGCCGCCGCCGTAGCACATCTCGTCTCCGTCGACCTTGGCCGCTGCATCAACCTGAACTTGACCAGAGAACAACAGCGCCCCTCTGCAACAGATCCACTATTGTAAGTTTTCCCTTTTTCGCATCTTTAGATCCATGCTAGGGTTAGCGAGTTCATCTGTACAGTTCCTTGTTCATCTCAGTTCTTCGCATTTGCTTCTGCCGTGGTTTCTTTGATCCAACAGTAGCGTAGATCTCGTGTGGTGGTTGCTCCGCATCCATTTTCGACACTAGCAGATCTTATTTCTTTGTAAAGAATCCTCAGTAGAACGCATGAACTTCTCTACACCATGTTTTTAGGTCTAGAAATTTTTCTTTTCTGAATGCCTGTTTGATCCAAAATAATAGCTGCAGTTTGTGAAACCTGTTTATGCAACACTTAGGCAAAAATCTGCACTTATTAGACTCATCTAGCCATGGCGACTCTGATCACCGGCTTCAAAGAGGCAATGCTCAATTGATAACTTGAACTACCCACGGAGGTTTAAATAGAGCTGACGGCTTATAGAGCCTATGGCGGCTTAAATAACCTTGACATAATTATCCTTATGCCATTAGGCCCCTTCGTAAGCCGCCATCTGGAATATGCATTGTAATATTTTTTCCTGCCCGACTTAAATTTGAACCGGTACCTTTTACTCTGTCTTAGGCTTTCAACATAATGGCACCAAAGGCACCCACTTCCTACAACTGGGTTAAATCCATTGTCACAGACAGTACTCTTGACGACTTTGTGAAGACCGGCTATCTCCTGAAGAAAGAAATCATGACTTATCGTGCTCCTAACCCGGAGGAGGAATTTCCTCAGCCCAAAGAAGGAGAAGTTGTTGTTTTCACAGATCACATGAACTGGGGTTTCACTCCACCCGGCTCAAAATTCTTCAGAAATGTGTTGCATTTCTTTGATCTTCACCCACAAGACATCAGACCCAATTTCGTGTCTAATATCTGCAACTTCCAAGTATTCGGTGAAGTCTACCTCGGAGAAGAACCCAACCTGCTGCTCTTTAGAGTGCTATTTTATTTGAACCACCAGAATGAGTGCGCCAGCGGTCAGAGCTTAGAGCTTGGTGGTGTCTAGATCCAGCAACGTAGGGACGTAATCTTTCCTTACGCCAACCCGCCAAGCAACCCAAAAGACTGGAATCGGACGTGGTTTTACTGCCAAGACACCTCTCCGGCTGGTGAAAACCCTCTGCCCGGCTTTCGTGCTCTTCGTCTTGGGCCCAACCACCATCTGCCTGACAAGATTACAGCCGCCGAACGCAAATCACTCGCCCCCACTTTAGCCAAGATCAAAGCTCTTCTGGGGAACGGTTTAACCAACATAGACTTAGTCCAGGTTTGGCTTGCCTGGCGGGTTATTCCATTGAGCCGCCGCCCCGGCTTGATGTGCGATTATACGGGTGCAAAGGATGACCCTCTGCGGCACAGCCCTGATGACTTGTCTGAAGATGTCATCGATGATATGACCAAGTCCCTTTTGAATGAGAGCCTGGCAGACTGTGGTAAGGTGGGCTTAGCCCCTTCTGCAAAGCTAACCCGGCTCCAAAGGTAAGCCGCCCATATGAAATAATTACTTTGATTTTTCGATATTTCACCCATACTCATAAATATGTTAATCTTTGCAGGCGGGTGGCAAATTCTGGAAGGTCAAATATGACCATGAAGCTGCCAAGAAGGCCAGGAAGGAGAAGAAAGCCGTTAGGAAAGAGGCTGCCAAGAAGAAGGGCAAAAAAGCCACTGCCTCTGACCTGCTTCGGCTAGCAGATTCTTCTGAGTCGAAGTAGCCCTTGACTCTCTTGGCTCCTTTTTTAACCATCTTATTGACACTGATTATCAGTAGGAGGATACAGGAGCCCTTCGTAACAAGGCTGAAGAGGTAACTATTATTTCCTCTGACACCGAGCCTTTGCCAAGACAGAAAATCCGCAGAGTAACCCGGAAAGTAAGATGTTCACATCCCTTAGCTTATCAAGATCCTCAATTTCTTTTGAAGTGATAGATTCATGAGAGTCGGATGCGGAGCTCTCCTCCGGCTTGCAAAACACCCCAAAGAAGCGCCGGAACGAGGTTACCTCTGATTTGAATTCCTTTTATCCTTTGGCGGGTCTTACTCGCCAACCTCTCAATTATTCTAACTCGGATTATCAGGAAACTTCCCCTACCTCCGGTGACTCAATGCAGTCCAATATACCGGCTTTCAAGACCGCACCAGGGTAATGATAACCTGCCTATCTTGTATTCATTTCAATTCATTGCATTTTCACTTAACCTTTCGATTTAATGCAGTGGACAAGCCAAGCCTAGCAAACGGGTTAGGAAAAGCAAGCTAGCTGAAGACACGGTCGTGATCGAGCCGGTTCTTGAAACAGCTGCACCGGACTCGTCAACTCATGAGCCGCCATCCGAACCATCTCAAGGTATACCAACTCACGCTGCTGACCCGCCTGCTGAACGAGTTGCCGATGATTTAGAAAATCCAGAAGCCCCTAGCCCGGTTAGGACAGACGATCCACGACACACTGATGTTGAGATCACCAAAACCGGCTTTGTTGAGCCGGGAAGGCCAACTGTGCTGGCCAAGTGTCCCACCAAGGAGGAACTTCTGGAACACCACCGGGTCAAGCTTGACATTGCAAACTATGCTCACATGAGTATTGGAGACATCTTTTCTGGCTACATGAGACAAGTGCACAGCAGCCGGAACCTCGAGATTGACATGGTGAAGCAGATGCACCAAAAATTCGAGGTATAACCCTTTCTCTTTTATTCATTAATCTTTACTATGCCAGCCCCCAAGTCTACTACTTATGATGTTTATGTTGTAGACTTAGAAACAAATTTAGTGACATTAGTAGCATAGATGGATAAAACATGCAAGAAGTCCAGCCTACTCTGTAGTCCCCAAGGGGCGGCTTAACCAACATGGTTGAGCCGGTCCTTAAAATGGTTATATAAACAAAAAAATACTTACAGAGCTTTGAACAGCAATATACATTAGCCCCCAAGTGCCAAGTATTATTGTTTGAAAAATTCTTGGGACTTACTGTTGTGAACCGCTGCTGAAAGTAAAATTCTTCGGTAAACATTAGCCCCCAAGTGCCAAGCGTTGTTGCGGGCAAAAGGCTTGGGACTTTAGTATTGTATAAAAATTGGCTTGATTTTGACCCTGTATTTGTATAGGCCACCACAAGTCAACTCGAATCAGAGGTGACTAATCTGAAGAGCCGCCTTGAGGCCCAAGAGACGGAAATCCAGAAGGCCAACACCAAGTTCAAATTCAGAATTTCTGAGCAAGAAAAACTGAAGGAAGAATTTAAAACTGAAAAGAAGGCATGGGCTGATGAAAAAACTGCATTGATTAACTGAGCTGAAAAGGCAGAGGCAACTCTTGAAGAACCAACCAGTGAATTAACTGGCTTAAAGCGCCATGTCTCTCAGATGGTCTTGGCGATCTTTGGTAAGTTGCCCTGCAAATGTTTAAATATTTGAAACTTTCAGTTGATCATATAATTGGAATTGACTCACCTGATCATGTTTATGCAGGCCGCAGAAGCTCAAATGTTAACCAAGATATGCTTATCAAGCTGAAGGCAGTTTACACACTGGTGGAGCAATTGTACACCGGGTCTCAACGTGCATTAGCCACGGTGGCCTTGTCAAATGAAGTGCCTACCCTCCTGGTAGAGGTCTTGAAGAAGCTTTCCATGCTACCCCAACGGTTCAATGAACTGAGGCGGTCAACTGCAAGAGCCGGAGCGGTAAATGCTTTAAGCCGGGCCAAGGCTTGGCTACCAGAGTTAGACCCGGCTGACATTGCCACTGGCTATCCAAGCTTGAAGGAGGATGGCACTCCTTTTGAAGAAACAGACTTTACCGCTTGTGTAAAAGGGATACGCCCCGTGGCTACCCTGATAGCAAACAAAGTGGATCTTACCAAGTACCAGGTGGGTTATGACGCAGAGAACCGGAGAATTACAACGCCTCACTATGAAGTGACCAGTCTGATCCCCCCACTCCGTAAGCACACCTTCGCCCCTGAAGTTGACCCGGACGGTCTAGTTGATGATGAAGCTGAATTTGAAGCTTTGAACAACATTGACTGGTCATCGTCAACCTTCCAGGAAAGGGAAGAGGGCAAAGACGCGGAGAGGGCTAACCCAGACGCTTCAGGCCAACATGAAGGCTAACCTACCGTGGCGGCTCACACCTGTGATGTGCTGAAAAACAACGTGAATCATTTGGACTCAGGGAGTCATGTAATAGAACAGAAATTAACCTTGTTTTGGCCGTGCCGTCGTGCACGTTTTGATGTTTAATGTCATGAAGTTGTCGTGTTATATTCACCCGTGTTTACTTTTCATCTGCTTTCCGTATGCTTGACCAAACCTTTTAACTGTCCTGCACATGAAAACAGACCACAAGATCCCTTGGCGGCTTACTGCTAGGCGGGTCATAATAACTTAATATAAAAAGAGTCACAGATAAGCTTGTTGTAACCTATAATGTTTAAAACACAACTATAATCTTACACCTGTGACCTTTTGAATTTGCACCGCCGGCTCACATGACCCGGTCAGTAAGGTTGATAACCCAATCTTCGGACAACAGTATTTCTAAAGGTATAATGATGCTCATATATTGGTGACTTATCAGCCAATATTAAGCTGGGTTAAAATTAACCACACTTGTACTTGTAAATCTCAGAAAAGTCTCAAGTCAAATAAAGGGTGCTTCCAAAGAAAACTTAAACCAAATGGAATATAAAAATTTCAAGGTTGTTGATTCGAATACGATCAGTAAACCATTCCAGAGGGCTTAAGCTAGGATTCGAATACGATCATGTAGCCCCCAGTGGCTTTGGCGTTACGCCCATCAAGAGGGTACCGACAGCTATGTTCTCTTTGGTTCGAATACGACCTATGTTTGAACAGGAAGCCCTCTAATGACCTTGAGAGTTTTTTAACGACTCTGATTCGAACACGATCAAAGTCGGTTCTCAAAAGGGGATGAGCTATGACTCGAATACGATCAGGAAGCCCCCTAGTGAGCTCGGCAATGTGCCAATCAAAAGGGTACCGACAGCTATGTTCTCTTTGGTTCGAATACGACCTATGTTTGAACAGGAAGCCCCCTAGTGATCATGTGAGATGACAATGATAAGAATAATGACATATTTACCTTTGAGGGAAAAAGGACAGAGGTCCTGCTTTATTATTTATCATAATATATACATTGTCAAAATATGTACATCATGAGATCCAGTGGCTCAAGTGTAGTAAGGCCGAAGATGAGCGATATTCCATGGCCGGCGGGTCTCCTCCTTCGACTTACGTGAGTCTTTGTGCTCTCGAACATCCATAAGGTAGTATGACCCATTGTTCAAGTTCTTGCTGACCATAAAGGGCCCTTCCCAAGGTGGGGATAACTTGTGTGCATCAGTTTGATCCTGGATGAGCCGGAGCACCAAATCACCTTCCTGAAAGGCTCTGGACTTAACCCGGCGGCTGTAATAGCGGCGCAAGTCCTGTTGGTAAATCGCCAAACGAGCTGCTGCCAAGTCCTGCTTTTCATCTAACAGGTCAAGAGCATCCTAACGCGTCTGTTCATTGTCCGCCTCACCATAAGCCGCCACGCGGGGCGAGTCATGACGGATGTCACTAGGGAGAACCGCCTCAGCTCCGTAGACCATGAAGAAAGGCGTGTAACCCGTAGATCTGTTGGGAGTAGTGTTGATGCTCCATATTACAGAGGGTAACTCCTCGACCCAACAACCCGGCGTCCGCTGCAGGGGGACCAAAAGCCGGGGCTTGATGCCTTTCACGATCTCCTGATTGGCTCTCTCGGCTTGACCATTGGATTGGGGATGAGCCACTGAACAAACATCAAGCCGAATGTGATCACATTGACAAAATTCTTCCATGGCACCTTTAGACAGATTAGTGCCATTGTCAGTTATAATGCTGTGTGGAAAGCTGAAGCAAAATATCACCTTTTTCATGAATTGAACCGCCGTTGCTGCGTCACACTTACTAGCTGGCTCTGCCTCAACCCGCTTTGTAAATTTATCAACCGCCACCAGAAGGTGGGTCTTTTTATCTTTGGACCTTTTGAAAGGCCCAACCATGTCAAGCCCCCAGACTGCAAACGGCCAAGTAATGGGAATCATCCTCAACTCTTGAGCCGGCACGTGAGCCCGTCTTGAGAACTTCTGACAACCGTCACATTTACTGACCAAGTCCTCTGCATCAGCATGAGCCATCAGCCAATAGAATCCATGACGGAACGCCTTGGCGACAAGGGACTTTGACCCGGCGTGATGGCCGCAATCCCCTTCATGAATCTCACGTAGAATTTCCTGGCCTTCTTCGGGGGAGACACATCGCTGAAATGCCCCTGTAACACTGCGATGATGCAACTCACCATTGACAATGGTCATTGACTTAGATCGCCGGATTATCTGCCTAGCCAAGGTTTCATCCTCAGGCAACTCGCCTCGAGTCATGTAAGCCAAATATGGCACTGTCCAATCTGGAATAACGTGAAGAGCCGCCACCAATTATGCTTCCGAGTCAGGAATAGCCAAGTCTTCCTCTGTAGGTAACTTGACAGAAGGGTTATGCAGAATATCCAAGAAAGTATTAGGCGGCACCGGCTTACACTGAGAGCCCAGCCAGCTTAAGGCATCAGCTGCCTCGTTCTTTCTACGGTCAATGTGCTCCACTTGGTAACCCTTGAAGTGTCCAGCAATGGCGTCAACTTCACGGCGATAAGCCGCCATGAGAGGATCTTTGGAATCCCACTTGCCTGATACCTGTTGAGCCACCAAATCTGAGTCGCCAAAACACCTTACCCGGCTTAAGCTCATCTCCTTATTCATCCGAAGACCATGGAGTAAGGCTTCATACTCAGCTGCATTGTTAGTACAGGGAAACATCGACCATAGAACATACAAAATTTTGTCACCTCGAGGGGAAGCTAAAACAACTCCAGCCCCCGAGCCTTCCAATTGCCTGGACCCGTCAAAATGAATAGTCCAATATGTGTTATCCGGCTTTTCTTCAGGCATCTGTAGCTCTGTCCAATCATTGATGAAATCCACTAGTGCTTGGGATTTGATAGCAGTGCGTGGCACATACTTTAAACCATGAGGCCCAAGTTCAATGGCCTACTTGGCGACTCGTCCTGTAGCTTCTTTGTTTTGAATTATATCTCCTAAAGGAGCAGAACTAACCACAGTGATGGGGTGGCCCAGGAAATATTGCTTAAGCTTCCGGCTTGCCATGAACACCCCATAAACGAGCTTCTGCCAATGTGGATACCGTTGCTTGGATTCAATAAGTACCTCACTGATGTAGTAAACCGGCCGCTGATCCGGATGCTCCTTGCCAGCCTCCTAGCGCTCCACCATGATGGCCATGCTAACAATGCATGTATTAGCAGCCACATATAAAAATAAGGGCTCCTTATCAATGGGAGCAGCAAGAACCGGCGGCTCCGCCAGCTGTCTCTTCAAATCTTCAAAGGCAGCGTTGGTAGTGTCACTCCAGACAAAGTTATCTGTCTTCTTCATCATTTGATACAGTGGTATGGCCTTCTTGCCTAACCGGCTTATGAACCAGCTTAAAGCAGCAATACGACCCACCAAACACTGAACATCATTGATACACACCGGCTTAGCCAGAGAGGTGATTGTCTTGATCTTCTC
This sequence comes from Triticum aestivum, assembly GCF_018294505.1. NCBI lineage: Eukaryota > Viridiplantae > Streptophyta > Magnoliopsida > Poales > Poaceae > Triticum > Triticum aestivum. The sequence goes on from NC_057801.1 coordinate 407,804,753, forward strand.
CGGGTTAGCCTTGATGCATCTGTTAGAAACCAGAAAACCCAAAAGCTTGCCGGCAGGCACGCCAAAAACACACTTGGCCGAGTTAAGCATCATCTTGTAAACCTGAAGATTGTCGAAGGTCTCCTTCAGATCATCTATCAAGGTCTCCTTCTCTCTGGATTTTACCACAATGTCGTCCACATAAGCATGAACATTGCGCCCAATTTGATTATGAAGACAATTCTGCACACACCGCTGGTAAGTCGCCTGGGCACTCTTGAGCCAAAAAGGCATAGATACATAGCAGAAGGCTCCAAACAGAGTAATGAACACCGTCTTCTCCTGGTCATTAACTGCCATCTTGATCTGATGATAACCAGAGTAAGCATCCAAAAAGCTCAAACGCTCACAACCCGCCTTAGCATCAATGATTTGATCAATACGAGGGAAAGCAAAGGGATCAGCCGGACAAGCCTTGTTTAGATCCGTGTAATCCACACACATATGCCAAGTGCTGTTTTTCTTAAGCACAAGCACCGGGTTAGCCAACCACTCTGGATGAAAAACTTCAATGATGAACCCAGCTGCTAAGAGCCGGGCTACTTCCTCACCAATAGCTTTACACCTCTCCTCATTGAACCGTCGAAGAAACTGCTTGACCGGCTTAAACTTTGGATCAATATTAAGAGTGCGCTCAGCGGTTCTCATGGTACACCTGGCATGTCAGAAGGTTTCCATGCCAAGATGTCCCGGTTCTCACGGATGAATTCGATGAGCGCGCTTTCCTATTTGGGATCCAGATTAGCACTAATACTGAACTGCTTAGATGAGTCACCTGGAACAAAGTCAACCAGCTTAGTATCATCGGCCGACTTAAACTTCATGATCCCCTCATGTTTTGTGGTTGGCTTTTTCAAAGACGTCATATCTGCTGGGTCAACAATGTCCTTGTAGAATTTCAACTCTTCTGTTGCACAGACCGACTCAACATAAGCCGCATTGCCTTCCTCACATTCCAAGGCTACCTTCCGGCTCCCATGCACTGTGATGGTTCCCTTATAACCCGGCATCTTGAGCTGTAAATACACATAACACGGCCTGGAGTCATATTTATCTCCAAAGGCTACCTCCAGCTCGATCTTGCCAACTGGATACGTAGACTTACCAGGCACTATGCCATGGAAAACAGTGTTGGACTGCTTAAGGTTTTTATCAGTTAACCCCATGGAACGGAAGGTCTCATAATAGAGGATGTTGATGCTGCTGCCTCCATCCATGAGTACTTTGGTGAACTTATATCCACCAACCTGAGGGGCCACCACCAAGGCTAAGTGACCCGGATTATCAACTTGGGGAGGGTGATCTTCCCTACTCCATAGAATAGGCTACTCAGATCATCTCAAATAACACGGAACTGTCGGCTCAACAGTGTTCACAGCCCTCTTATGAAGCTTCTGGTCTCATTTGCACAAGCTGGTGGTAAACACATGATATTTTCCACTATTCAGCTGCTTTGGATGGCTCTGGTATCCACCCTGCTACTGTTGCTGCTGCTGCTGACCACCCTGGCCAGATTGCTGGTTATAACCATCTTGATTGCCTTGAGAATTTTGAAAGTTGGAATTGGAACCGCCGCCCGGGCCATGAAAACCGCCGCCACCTGAGCCGCCGCCCTGCCCATTATTACCATTGAACATGTTGGAATTTCTGAAAGCCTTCATGATCGTACAGTCCTTCCATAGATGAGTAGCTGGCTTCTGCTGAGTGTCGTGCCTTGGATAGGGCTCATTCAGTAACTGCTCAAGTGTGGGGCCTGACCTGCCAGACCGGGAAGGTGGTCTCCCCTTACGACGTTTGTTGTTGCCCTGCGCATTAGTGTTAGCCACAAACTCTAAACTACCATCAGCCTTACGTTTATTACCTTGCGTTATGCTGAGGGCACTTGTCGTTGCCATTCTTTTTTCCCTTCCCTGTCTTTTCATCATCAGACTCGGGATCCTTGGTACTATCAGAGTCGGCGTACTTGACCAGAGCGGCCATCAGCATACCCATATCATTACAATCGCGCTTGAGCCGCCCTAGCTTCATCTTCATAGGCAAAAAACGGCAATTTCTCTCCAACATTAAGACTGCAGAGCCGGCATCCATCTTACCAGATGAATGTATTATGGCCTTAACCCGGCGCACCCAATGGGTTGTGGACTCTCCTTCCTCTTGCTTGCAACTAGTCAAATCCACGATTGACATAGGCTGTTTGCATGTATCCTTGAAGTTCTGGATGAGCCGGCATCCATGAACTGATTGAATTAGGCGGTAGGCTTTTCAACCAAGTGCGGGCGGTCCCATCCAACATCATGGTAAAGTATTTGGCCATCGCAGCATCACTGACCTCCAGTAACTCCATAGCCATCTCGTAACTTTCAATCCATGCCCCGGGCTGTAAGTCGGCCGTATAATTAGGCACCTTCCTAGGTCCATTGAAATCCTTGGGCAAACACTCGTTACGTAGAGCCGGCACTAGACAGGGGACACCTTCGGTCCTGGTAGCCATGCCTGCCTCGATAGAAGTCGTCGGATAAACCGGATAAGGCTAGTAAGCCATCAGCTGAGCCGCCTGCTCAGCTGCTCGCTCAGCCTCTTGACGTATTCTGTCTTGATCCACCAAGTTAAAGGCTTCATTGCATGTCGGGTCATGTCCGCCCGGCTGGTTACGATGCCGGATGGTGCTTGAAACGACCGTTGAGTCCATGTGCCTGCTATAACTCGGGCTTCGTCTTGGACGAAGGGTTGAGTGAATCATGTACAGGCTGTACGAGTAAGCCTCTTGTTGTGCTAAAGCTGTCTGAAGAAGTTCTTTGACCCGGCGGGTTTCAACCGCTGCCGGAGAGTCACCGTCCATCGGGAGAGCCACCAGTTGTGCCACCACCGCGATCATGTTCTCCAACGGGTTAGAATAATGACCCGGTGGTGTCGGTACATACTGAGGTGGAGCGATATTCATGCGGGGAGGCCCCATCACCTGTGGCTGAACCGGCGTGCCGACCCCGGGTATTGCAACCCGGTCTATCTCCGGCGGGTTACTGGGCCTTGCATCGGGTGTGTGGAAGAGGTTTCGAGGATCATAAATCGAAGGGAGTCGAGACTGAGTCTTCTGGTATCTTCTCCTCATGACCTCATTAGACGCGTTCTGATCCTGCGTGAGCCGGAAAGTATGCGCCTGAATCCGCTGAGCCTGAGCGTCCAAAGCCGCCCGCTCTGCGGTTATCCTGATATCTTCTGCTGCTAGGTCCTCCTTAGCCTGCACCATATCCAGCTTTAACTGCGCCACTTCTGCATCATGTTGAGCTTGATCCGCCGGGTTGACCATGGCAGTTAACAGAGCGGTCATCTTATCTGTGAGATCCATCAACACCTGAGCCAGCGAGCGCGCAGGGCCTCCTGCCCCGGCTGCTGCTGACCCGGAGGTTATGGCTGCCGCAGTTGTGGAGTCTTGGATTGGTTGTGTGCCGGCCATGAAGATTCTGACCCTGCTTGGCAGCTCAAGGAAATCCGGAATACTGCTGCCATCGGAACAGCCCCCAAGCCTGCCGTCTTGCAGTTGATACAATGAATCTGTCTCACCTATGGACGACTCACCATCAGAATAGATGGTCGTCTCACCGCCAGATGCAGATCCTTCAGAGAGCCCTCCGTGGATGCATCCCACGAAGGCACGCTTCACAGCAGGCAGAGCCCGGGCGGGTCTCGCACGCTGAGCCATCTCGACGAGGTCGGTGCAGATGTTCGGCTCAGGGCCCGGCTCGCCGATCTTGCCGATGAAGACGTGAATTCCGCCGAAGGGGACCCGGTACCCATACTCAATTGAGCCGGCGTTTGGGCCCCAGCCTGCGTCGTCGATGTAGAGCTTGCCGCGATCACTCTTGGTCATCCGGCCCACAGCGTATCCCTTAAGCCCTTCGAAGCTGCCCTTCAAGAACTTAAATCCACCGTGCGCTGGCCCCATGGTGGGCGCCAACTGTCGTGTAATTGTCACGGCAGATGTCCTAGGGAAAGGACTTAGTCGTGGAGACATCGCAACTAGGAAGCTTAAAGGGGTTAATCGGGACAAAGGACACAAGCTTTATACTAGTTCGGCCCCTTACGGTGATGGTAAAAGCCTATGATCCAGGTTTGAGTGGGATTGCTTATGTCTCGATGACCAGGAAGCGCGCTTGACCTAGCTCTCAAGTTGATGTTACTTGTCGTGAGCCGCCGCCGGGTCGTCCCTTTATATACAGAGGTCGACGCCCAGCGGCTTACAGAGTCTCGACCGGTTCATAAACATTGTCCGGCTCAGTCTCTAAACTATTCTTGCCTTACAATACAAGTCACACACATATGGCGGTTTATCACTACGGGCCTTAAGTCGCCTCTGGGCTTTGGGCCCTTAACTGAACCGCCATCTCTATCCTGGGTCTTGGGCTTCAAGAATATTTGTAATTATAACCCGGCCCCTCCTGGGCGAGTCATACCAATAGTTATATCCCCAACAAACCATGTGCACATTATTTTATTCGCTCTTGTATATTTTTATTTTTCCCTGTAATTTATTATTGGAAGTTTTGAAATATGAAACATGCAATTCAAATTCTCAGCACAATGGTTCAACAACGAATCCTTAAATAAAATTGTCAGTACAATATGTTCAGTAATTACGGGATTAGACATCAATTAACTATGATGAACCACAATAATTAGAGACGGTAAAGGTCAAGAGACAAGTGTAAATCATTTTGACAGCCGATGGTGTTGAAGAAGCGGAATGCCCATAATGTGCCTTCCAGCATGCCATAGGCACGAACAACTTTTGTCCAATCCCTTGTGACGATCGCTCGCCCATCCTTCACCGCCTTCAGGAAGACTTCTAGAGCATTATCATGGTAGCATGAATTATATACTTTAACCTTAGTTGCCTCCACTCCAGTCATGTAGTTTGCAAGGTAATCATCAGTAAATAGCTTCGGAAACCACTGAAAAGATAAAAATATCAGGTACTGAGGTCTAATAGAGTAACTTGTTGTGTGCAGGGGGAAAAGGCAACACATTACTTACCATCCTAAAGTTCACTATTGTCTTGGACAAAGTGTAAATAAAGAGCTTAATTCCCATCACTCGTTTCTTTCACCTAACAATCTTTCTTAGTTTCCTCACTTGACACTTGTTCATGAATATCTCGTTGCCCCATACGAAAAGGGATCGAAGCGTGGATCAGTACCGCTCATATATGTACCTACAAGCAACCAGTAAATATTAGAAGCCAAACTGAGATTGCACAAATGATGTAAAATACAACTAACTATATTCCTAAGTACAAGTATTTTTAGAGATTTCAATATGAACTACATACGGATGTATATAGGATTACAGATACAGTTTAGATTAGAATCTAGATTCACTCATTTTGCTCCTTATGTAGTATATATTGGAATCTCTAAAAAAATACTTATATTTAGGAACAGATGGTGTATAAGACATGAGATGCAGCTAACCTCGACGACAAACAACAGCATCGCACATTGTAGCCCTGTGTAAGTACATGGAAAGCCAATGTTAACTACAACAGGGTTAACATCCACCAAAAATAGCAAATGGTAATAAAAAGCAACATCTGTAGTGATATCTTCATTGCGAAAGAGTAGCACAGTAGCAAATGGACGGATTAAAAAATGGATACAACTGTTAATTGCAACAGGCTTAACAGCATCCTAAGTCATGTTTTGTAAGTTTGTAGCCATTGAAATACAATTGTTAATTGCAATGGCCAATGAAACCGATACTGATAAAAATGCAATTGGCAAAGTTAAACATCACAAGGCAGGTGCTGCCAGAGCAGATAATGGCCCAGTTGTCTATAAAAAGGCAGGGAAATAGCTAAAATGTGTTAGGCATGTTTACTACAACATGCCTAATAGAACGACCGTACAAAACATAGCCATTAATTGCAACTGGTATTGGTAAGATTGAACTGGTGAGTTCATACTTGGTAAGTCCTGATAGGTAGTTGCTGGGCACTTCATATTGGCCAGAGCCCGCCCAAAGTCAGCGGCGGCGGAGGCGAGCTCTTCCTCCGGGTCGAAGCATGGATCAGTGCCGCTGACGTATGTACCTACGACCGATTGAAGTTCAATATGAATCTTTGGGGACTTATCATGAGATTTATGCCCACTATCTAATAATGGGAAATAGAAAAAAAGAAATGGAAGCAAGTAAGGGTTAGAAGCCAAACTACAATTGCACAAATGATGTAAAATATTGTAAGACATGGGATGCAGCTAACCTCGACGACAAACAACAGCATCACCCGTTATGGCCCTACGTAAGTACATGGAAAGGCATGTTAAGTACAACAGGGTTAGCATCCACCAAAAATAGCAAATGAGCAGCCTCTCTAGTATATCTTCATTGTGGAGAGTAGCATGTAGCAAAGGGACAGATTAAAAAATGGATACAACTGTTAACTGCAATAGGCTTAACAACATCCTAAGTCATGTTTTATAAGTTTGTAGCCATTGAAATACAACTGTTTAAAAATGGATTCAACTGTTAATTGCAACAGGCTTAATAGCCATTGAAACCGGTACTGATTAAAATGCAATTGGTAGTGTTAAACATCACAAGGCAGGTGCTGCCAGAGCAGAGAATGGCCCAGTTGTCTATAAAAAGGTAGCGAAAGTAGCTAAAACGTGTTAGGCATGTTTACTACAACATGCTTAATACATCGACCATACAAAACATAGCCATTAATTGCAACTGGTATTGGTAAGATTGAACTAGTGAGTACATACTTGGTAAGTCCTAAGAGGTAGTTGGTGGGGCACTTCATCTTGGCCAAAGCCTGCCCAAAGTCAGCGGCGGCAAAGGCAAGCTGTTCCTCCGGGTCGTAGCGTGGATCAGTGCCACTGACATGTGTACCTACATGCAACTAGTAAATGGTAGAAGTTAAACTGCAATTGCACAAATGATGTGAAATACTGTAAGACATGGGATGCAACTAACATCAACGACAAACAACAGCATCGGCCGTTATGACCCTGCGTAAGTACATGGACAGGCATGTTAAGTACAACATGGTTAGCGTCCACCAAAAATAGCAAATGGGCAGCATCTCTAGTGATATCCTGAGTCATGTATTGTAAGTTTGTTGCTGGTATTGGTGAAATTGAGCTGGATAGTTAATATCAACATCACATAGTGTGTAGTACTGAAATAAACAAGGCACAAACATGTTTAATACATCAACCATACAAAATATAGTCATTGCAAGTGGTATCGGTAAGATTTAGCTGGTTAGATCATACATGTTTAAGTCCTGGGGGGTAGTCGTTGGGGCACTTCATCTGGGCCAGAGCCTGCACCATGTCGGTGGCGGCGAAAGCAAGGTGTTCCTTCGGGTCAACATGCACAGGGGCCCTCGCGCCATGGACCGCCATCACCTCCTCGACCTCCATGTGATATGTGGTTGGGCTTGCGCGGTGATGCTCTGGAGGTAGGGCGGTGGGAATTTGGAGTCATGAGGATGTTTTGCAGGCGCCATTTAAGCAATAGGCCGGGGCCGTGATAGAGATCAGTGGGTTACCTGACTAGATCCGAGCAGAATGTAGATGTGGTTGAAGTTGTGGTTGTGGCGGTGGCGGTTTGAGCTGCTGGTAGGGGGAGGTGGGGGGAGGGGAGATACTGAGGAAATTTGATGGGTGGGGATGTGGTTGGAGGAATAAATTCTGAAATCGCGCGCCTAATGAAAATTTCGCTGTGAAACTTGAAACTTGGGTGAGGGAAACACATAACACAGATGAAGCGCGCAAAATGCTCGTGTGCGAGAAAAGAGAAAATTGGCAGATCCCGTCTCCAAAAAAATGTACATGTGTAGTTGATTTTTTCGGCCAATGGTACGCCTGGTTTATTAGGAAACATTGCACAAGTAACTGACTTATGGATCATTAACGCAAAAATACGCACACAGGTACACCATAGAAATTGTGTGTTTTGTGATCTTCTAATGATTAACGCAAAAAAAACACGGGCACACATGCTAAGAAACACTCGAAGCCCTCAAAGGATGCTCTTACTGACATTGTACGTTAATACTACAAACTTAAAGTACTACTGGTAATTTGCTCTAAGACTATGGGCGACACACGCCCTAACTACTTCTCACAAGCTGCCATCGGGGCATGCTGGCCAGACGCCGGCGTTCTCCTTCCCGTCCTTGTAGGCGGCAGCCCATCGTGCTTCGATCTCCGCCAAGCTCTCCTCACCATGGCATGCGGCCTCTTCTTTCTTGCAGCGGCGGGACACTCTTTTCTTGACTGCTTTCTGCCTTTTCCGCTTCTTCTGTGCGGCTTTGGCCGCCTCTAGAGCCACCGCCCATTCTGCCATGGCAGCCTCAAAGTCCGCCCACGAAACTGTGTGGCCGCCGGCGGCGATGAACTCAGCGCAGCGAGATGCCATCGCTTCCTTACCATGTGTGCAGTCGTGGGCGGTGAGGAACGCGGCGCGGCAGGATGCCATCGCTTCCTTACTGGTTACTATGTGCCACGGTGCCATGAACGATGCTTGGAGAGAGCTCTGGGATGGAGGGGTCGGGCAGCCATATAGTGTGGTGGTTTTTAAGAGCTCAACAACAAACGACAAAGGAAATTTGGCTTCCCTTACAATTTTGCTCGTTCATTATCGCACACGGTTCATCTCCCTCTCTTCCGGAAACAGTGTACACTGAGCCTATTGTGTGTTGCGTTATGATTGGTCAGAACCCCAGCCACGCGGATCATGCGTGTGCACCATAGGATGCGCCATGATCGAACGGCAATCCATGTCCCTCACATCACACCCGTGCAGCTGTAGCTGGATTGGATTTATATGCGTTAAATGCCTAGAAAATGCACATAATCCCCTAAATATGGTAAATGAGCCCGAAAAAATGCCAAATTTGAACACGGTGATTTGCAAGGTCTATGTTCGTCGTAGAAAAAAACTCCAGGGCAAAGAACGAAGAAAATTTGGATTCCCCTTCAATCTTGGTGATTTCCCTCTCGAAAGCATGGAACTTCCTCGGTGATGGTTCGATTTATGAAGGGCGTGCATGACGACATAAGCCAAACCTTCTCAAATTTTTACCAGGGCATGGTGAGGCCATACCATAGTGAAAGGATCAAGGAGAGGTGTCTAGAGGGGGGTGAATAGACTCTAAGCAAGAAAAGTTGCCGTTTTTAATTTCTTTAAGTTGAAGTGGAGTTTTGGCACAAGTTTAACATTCACAATACATATCAAGCAAGCACGCAAAGAGTATATGAGCAGCGGAAAGTAAAGCATACAAATTGCAAGAATGTAAAGGGATGGGATTGGAGTGTGCAAACGCAATTTGGAGACACGGAGAATTTTTAGCCGTGGTTCCGATAGGTGGTGCTATTGTACATCCACGTTGATGGAGACTTCAACCCACGAAGGGTAACGGTTGCGCGAGTCCATAGAGGGCTCCACCCATGAAGGGTCCACAAAGAAGCAACCTTGTCTATCCCACCATGGCCATCGCCCACGAAGGACTTGCCTCACTAGGGGTAGATCTTCACGAAGTAGGCGATCTCCTTGCCCTTACAAACTCCTTGGTTCAACTCCACAATCTTGACGGAGGCTCCCAAGTGACACCTAGCTAATCTAGGAGACACCACTCTCCAAGAAGTAACAAATGGTGTGTTGATGATGAACTCCTTGCTCTTGTGCTTCAAATGATAGTCTCCCGAACACTCAATTCTCTCTCACAGGATTTGGATTTGGTGGAAAGAAGATTTGAGTGGAAAGCAACTTGGGGAAGGCTAGAGATCAAGATTTATGTGGTAGGAATGGAAGATCTTGACCTCAACACAACTGTAGGTGGTTCTCTCTCAGAAAATGTATGCTGGAAGTGTAGGCACGTTCTGATGGCTCTCTTCACGAATGAAGAGTGGGTGGAGGGGTATATATAGCCTCCACACAAAATCTAACCGTTACACACAACTTACCAAACTCGGTGGGACCGAATTGTGAAACTTGGTCGGACCAATTTAGGAAATAATGTGACCGTTAGGATTTTCGGTGGGACCAACATGTCATCTCGGTGATACCGATTACACAAAACTCGGTAAGACCGATTTTGGTAATGGACACACAGAGGGTTGGTCAGGCAAACTCGATGGGACCGATTCGCTCATCTCGGATGGACCGAAATGTTACGAAGGGAAATAGAGAGTTTGCATTGTAATCTCAGTAGGACCGATTACACAAACTCGGTAGGACCGATTCTGGTAATGGACATACATAGAGAGATTACAATCCCGTCTCGGTGAGACCGAGAGCCCTATCGGTGAGACAGAAAATTCTAGGGTTTTGTGGCAGTGGCTATGTCATGAGAACTCGGTGGCGCCGGATAGAAAGATTCGGTAGGGCCAAGTTTGACTTTTGGTTTGGGACATATATGGATGTGAGAAAGTGGTTGAGGGCTTTGGAGCATATCACTAAGCACTTTGAGCAAGCAAGCCATTAAGCAACACCTCATCCCCTCTTGATAGTATTGGCTTTTCCTATAGACTCAATGTGATCTTGGATCACTGAAATAGAAAATGTAGAGTCTTGTGCTTTGAGATTGAGCCAATCCTTTGTCCTTAGTATCTTGAAGGGGTTCCACATCATCTAGTCCATGCCACTCCATTGTTGAACTTATCTGAAACATACTGGGTAAAAGCATTAGTCCAACAAGAGATATGTTGACATTAATTACCAAAATCACCCAGGGAGCACTTGTGCTTTCAATCTCCCCCTTTTTGGTAATTGATGACAACATACATCAAAGCTTTAGATAAAGATATAGAGAATAACAAGTAAAGCTTTGGAAAGACATGTAACATGCATAGGCTCCCCCTACATGTATGCAATCATGTAAATATTGAATATAGGAGCATGTGAATGCATAAGCATGATAGAGTAGGCAATGTGTTACATGTATCTTGGCTATATGCATCAGAGCGAATGATGTGAATATGGGAAATGTACCTTCATGCTCATGAGTCCTTCTTGCAAACAGTATGTACATCAGCAAGAAATCCTCATACACATGATTGTGATGCATATACTTACCTTGTGGTCTTGAGTTGTCTTAGGAAGAAATGAACCTGCATAAACAAGGTTAGATAACACAGATGCACCTACTAGCCAGAGCAAACAAAAGAAACCACAATACTACCAAGACTGGGATGACATGTACAGAATGAGTACTAAGTACCACATTGGATATAGACATGTCCCCAAAGGTAAAGATGTGCAATGAATTCAAGGATTTCCTTCCCTTAGATGTCTTGCTCCCCCTGAATCTAGCATGGGATATTGGGAGAAGATAGGGAACAGAAAATCAGAGCAAAGAAACAGAGCTGAAACAGTCAAATATGAACATGTCTTTCCCCTCTTAAAGACATGTGACTTCTCTCCTCTTGAACACCAAACATCTGGGGTCTCTCTTTCTCCTGAGTATTTTCTCCCCCTATAGAAATGATTAAGCTTTGATGTGATCTCTCTCCCCCCTTTGACATCAATTTCCAAGAAGGGTTCTTCTGGATATTTGTTACAGATGGGTTTGGTCCTTGAGTCACAGAGCAAAGCAGCAAGCCGGATGTGATGCTGGTAGAGGACAAGAATCATTGAGTGGAGCTGGATCAAAAAGAATGCAGTAACAAGTGGCAAGCTGTTTTTCCTGTAGTGAAATCAGTGGCACCGAGTTGTATGTTTCGGCTGCACTGAGAGGTTTTGGTTGGACCGAAGGAAACATACCGGTGTGACCGAGTTCACCACAGAGAAAGCACTTGGCACCTCAGCTCACTAGACAAGTAAGATCTCACAAGGATTTGCAAGGAATTAACTAAATGATTTGCAATGAATTGGATGCAGGGAATGCAGAACGAAACAGAAACAGAAAAGAAATCTAGATGAAGTTTTTTTTGAAGGGGAAACAAATATGCACGAGATTAATGCAAGAGCACAGAAAAGAACACAAGAGAACTTCATCTAGAATTGGTCGGCGACAGAGTCACCTATGTTAGAGTATATTGACTTAGGAGTCAAGTGAGGTCACTTGATCATGGGTCATACTCATCGTTTAAGCTCAAAATGGGGTTTCGTTTAAGCATCTTGATGTATTCACATCTTGTCGGGTTGCTTTGACTCATGTCTTGGAGTAAAGCTTCTCTAAGATGGAATAACATACCTTGGTTGGTGGTGTTGATCGTGATCATGTAGTTGAACTTATGTGGGTTGCTCAAAGTTGTTGTAGGTCATCACGAGTTGGGAGCACCACTTGGAATTTGAGTTCATCTACCTACATGGGTTAGTTTTTTTGCAAGGGAGAGCACTTGTGTATCCAAAATGACAATCATGAAACTCAACATAGAATTTGTCAAAGGATATGTTTGAATGGTTTCGTGCTTCCTTGTCTTCAACCACCATTGTGTAGAGACTTGACGATGTAGAGATTGCTCAAGATGTGAGTGAGTTGCAATCTCGTAGATTTAGATTCATCCAAGTACCTCCAAGGGTTAGATAACATGCAAGGTGCAAATATATCCAAGACATAAGATTATCATGAGAGAAGTATCAAGGATTAGTCATAGGCTCATGTCTTGCATGTATCCAAATGGAGTTCCTACTCCAAGTTTGAAGCATCAATGATGTTCAATTCACCTCTCAACCTGCAAAACACTTTCTCATCAAGTGGTTTAGTGAATATATCCGCCAATTGCTTGTCGGTGCGAACATGCTTCAGATTAATGTCACCCTTAGCAACGTGATCTCGGATAAAATGATGACGAAATTCAATATGCTTAGTTCGAGAGTGTTGCACGGGATTGTGAGCAATTTTGATAGCACTTTCATTGTCACAAAGCAATGGAACATGTTTCACATATATCCCATAATCTTTAAGAGTTTGGGTCATCCAAAGTAATTGAGCACAACATGAACCAGCGGCAATGTATTCTACTTTGGCGGTGGATAAGGATACCGAGTTTTGTTTCTTGGAAGACCAAGACACAGGAGATCTACCAAGAAATTGACAAGTACCCGAAGTGGACTTTCTATCAACCTTGTCACCGGCATAGTCTGAGTCGGAGTAGCCAACAAGATTGAAAGATGCCCTCTTAGGATACCATATGCCAAAATTTGGTGTATGGATTAAGTATATCACTATCCTTCTCACAGCCTTAAGATGACATTCTTTAGGGGCGGCTTGATATCGTGCACACATGCACACACTTAGCATGATATTGGGACATGAAGCACATAGATATAACAATGAACCAATCATGGAGCGGTAAACCTTTTGATCAACTGGTTCACCAACTTTGGTCAAATCAAGATGTCCACTAGTAGGCATGGGTGTAGTCATACCTTTGCATTCTTGCATATTGAACTTCTTGAATAAGTCCTTGGTGTACTTCATTTGAGAGACAAAGGTACCTTACTTAGTTTGCTTGATTTGCAACCAAGAAAGAATTTGAGTTCACTCATCATCGACATTTCAAACTTCTCTGACGTTAGCTTTCCAAACTTCTCACTAAAGTGAGGGTTAGTCAAACCAAATATAATATCATCAACATAGATTTGGCACACAAATAGTTCTCCATTAACCCTTTTAGTAAAAGGAGTAGAATCAATTTTTCCAATTTCAAAGCCTTTTTCAATAAGGAACTTGGTCAAGCATTTATACCACGCTCTAGGATCTTGTTTAAGACCATAAAGGGCATTGTGAAGTTTGTAAACATGATTAGGTTTCTTAGGATTGACAAAGCCGGGAGGTTGCTTAACATAAACTTCCTCCTCTATTTCACCATTTAGAAAAGCACTTTTAATGTACATTTGGTACAAGGTGATATCATGGTGATTAGCATAGGCAAGTAAGATGCGAATGGACTCAAGTCTAGCAATGGGGGCATATGTCTCACCATAGTCCATAACTTCGACTTGAGTGTAGCCTTCGGTGACGAGACGTGCTTTGTTGCAAACTACTTGTCCATCTTCATCTTGCTTGTTGCGAAACACCCATTTGGTACCGATGATGTTGTGGTTGTTGTTGGGCTTCTCAACCAATGTCCAAACTTGATTTCTCTCAAAGTTGTGCAGCTCTTCATGCATGGCGTTTATCAAATCCGGATCTTCCAATGCTTCTTCAACCTTCATAGGTTCAATGCTAGAGATGAATGAATAATGTTCACAAAAGTTAGCTAAGCGAGTTTTAGAGCGAGTGATTCTCTCGGTTTGGATATCATTGTAGATTTGCTCAACGGGATGGTCTTTAGCAACTCTTGCTCGAACTCGTGAAAGCTTTTGCTTGGATCTTGGTGGAACATCTTCTTCATCTTGTTCTTCTTCTTGGCCTTCTTCATTGTTGACGTTGTCGTTCTCTTGTCGTGGTGGAGAAGGAGACGTTCATCTTGGTGTACTTCCTCGTTTTCTTCATCTTGGTGTGTCTCACTTGTGGATGCTTCCGTATCAACTCTTGGTTCACCTTGTCGTGAGGTAGAAGCTTCCACTTGGACGGACGAGGTACTCTCCTTCACCTTCGTTGGACGAATCTTGCCAATAGACAAGTCTTGGATTGCTTCCGAGGGGTCTTTGTCTCCTACATCAATTGGCAATTGCTCTACTTGCGAGCCGTTAGATTCATCAAACTTCACATCTACCGTCTCTTCAATCTTTCGGGTGAAATTATTGTAGACATGGTAAGTGTGAGAGTTTGAGCCATAACCAAGTAGAAAACCTTCATGAGACTTAGGAGCAAATTTAGAACAACGATGCTTATCAAGAATGTAGCACTTTGAGCCAAATACTCGAAAGTATCCAACTTGGGGTTTGTTACCGGTGAGGAGCTCATATGCCGTCTTGTCGAGTAGCTTGTGAAGATACAAGCGATTTGTTGCATGACAAGCTGTCTCAACCACTTCCACCCAAAAGTGCTTTGGCGTCTTGTACTCATCAAGCATCGTTCTCGCCATTTTGATGAGCATCCGGTTCTTCCTCTCAACAACTCCATTTTGTTGAGGTGTGTACTTAGCCGAGAACTCATGTGAAATCCCTTCTTCGTCAAGAAAGGTGTCCACATTTGCGTTCTGGAACTCCATTTCGTTGTCGCTGCGAACCTTCTTGATCTTCACTTCAAATTGATTTTGGGCCTTCCTAGCGAAGTTTTTGAAGATCTTTTGAACCTGCGATTTATCATCTATAAAGAACACCCACGTAAATCTTGAAAAATCATCAACTATAACTAGACCAAAAGAATTTCCACCGAGACTTTTGTAGGCATTGGGACCGAAAAGATCCATATGAAGTAGCTCGAGTGGCCTCCTTGTGGTCATGATGTTCTTCACGGGATGCCTTCATCCAACCTATTTACCTGCTTGACAAGCGCTACAAAGTCTATCCTTATCAAATATGACATTGTTAATGCCAAGGATATGATTTCCTTTAATTAGCTTTTCAAGGTTTCGCATGCCAACATGACCTAATCGTCTATGCCACAACCAACCTTTAGAGGATTTAGCAATTAAGCAAGTTCTAGGTTGAGCCTTTTTAGTGAAATCAACAATGTAAAGATCACCTCTACGTATACCGGTAAAGACCATTTTATGATTATCTCTACGAAACACTTGGCAATCTACTTCAGTGAATAGGACATTGAAACCGAAATCAGCAAGTCTAGGTACTGAAAGTAAATTGTATCCAAGAGATTCAACGAGCATGACATTTTGTATGGAGCTATCATGTGAGATGGCCACCTTACCAATGCCAACTGATACGTCCATTTTGCATCATGCTTTTATATCAATATTTATTGCATTATGGGCTGTTGTTACACATTATATCTCAATATTTATGGCTATTCTC
Organism: Triticum aestivum; assembly: GCF_018294505.1. Taxonomy (NCBI): domain Eukaryota; kingdom Viridiplantae; phylum Streptophyta; class Magnoliopsida; order Poales; family Poaceae; genus Triticum; species Triticum aestivum. The sequence goes on from NC_057801.1 coordinate 407,820,668, forward strand.
TCTTATTTTACAAGGTTTACCATGAAGAGGGGGAATGTCGGCAGCTAGAATTCTGGCTGGAAAAGGAGCAAACATTGGAAACCTATTCTGCACTGCTCCAAAAATCCTGAAACTCCACGAAACTTATTTTTGGGATTAATAAGAATTATTGAGCGGAAGAAACACCTCATGGGGGCCCACACCCTGTCCAGGAGGGTGGGGGGCGCGCCCACCCCTACTGAGCGCACCCCCTGTCTCCTGGGCCCCCTGGTGGCCCTCCGGTGTCCATCTTCTGCTATATGAGGGCTTTTACCCTGGAAAAAATCGTGGGCAAGCTTACGGGATGAAACTCCGCCGCCACGAGGCGGAACCAATCTAGGGCTCCGGCGGAGCTGTTTTGCTGGGGACACTTCCCTCCGGGAGGGGGAAATCATCACCATCGTCATCACCAACGATCCTCTCATTGGGAGGGGGTCAATCTCCATCAACATCTTCACCAGCACCATCTCCTCTCAAAACCCTAGTTCATCTCTTGTATCCAATCTTGTATCCAAACCACAAATTGGTACATGTGGGTTGCTAGTAGTGTTGATTACTCCTTGTAGTTGATGCTAATTGGTTTACTTGGTGGAAGATCATACGTTCAGATCCTTAATGCATATTATTACCCCTCTAATTATGAACATGAATATGCTTTGTGAGTAGTTACATTTGTTCCTGAGGACATGGGTGAAGTCTTGCTATTAGTAGTCATGTGAATTTGGTATTCGTTCGATATTTTGATGAGATGTATGTTGTCTTTCCTCTAGTGGTGTTATGTGAACGTCGACTACATGACACTTCACCATTATTTGGGCCTAGAGTAAGGCATTGGGAAGTAATAAGTAGATGATGGGTTGCTAGAGTGACAGAAGCTTAAACCCTAGTTTATGCGTTGCTTCGTAAGGGGCTGATTTGGATCCATATGTTTAATGTTGTGGTTAGGTTTACCTTAATACTTCTTTTGTAGTTGCGGATGCTTGCAATAGGTGTTAATCATAAGTGGGATGCTTGTCCAAGTAAGGTCAGTAGCCAAGCACTGGTCCACCCACATATCAAATTATCAAAGTATCGAACGCGAATCATATGAGCATGATGAAAACTAGCTTGACGATACTTCCCATGTGTCCTCGGGAGCTCTTTTCTCATTATAAGGAATTGTCCAAGCTTATCCTTTGCTACAAAAAGGATTGGGCCACCTTGCTGCACTTTATTTACTTTCATTACTTATTACTCATTACAATTTATCTTATCACAAAACTACTTGTTACCTACAATTTCAGTGCTTACAGAGAAAACCTTACTGAAAACCGCTTATCATTTCCTTCTGCTCCTCGTTGGGTTCGACACTCTTACTTATCGAAAGGACTACGATAGATCCCCTACACTTGTGGGTCATCAAGACTCTTTTCTAGCGCCGTTGCCGGGGAATGTAGTGCTTTTGGTGAGTGGAACTTGGTAAGGAAACATTTATATAGTGTGCTGAAATTTTCTGTTACTTGTCACTATGGAAACTAATCCTTTGAGGGGCTTGTTCGGGGTATCTTCACCCCGACCAGAAGAGAAAAGAGTTGCTCCTCAACCTACTGAACTTTTTGAAAATATTTACTTTGAGATTCCTTCGGGTATGATAGAGAAACTGCTAGCTAATCCATTTGCAGGAGATGGAACATTGCATCCCGATTTACACCTTATCTTTGTGGATGAAGTTTGTGGATTATTTAAGCTTGTAGTTATTCCCGATGATGTCGTCAAAAGGAAGGTCTTCCCTTTATCTTTGAAGGGGGATGCATTGACATGGTATAGGCTATGTGATGATACGGGATCTTGGAATTATAAACGATTGAAGTTGGAATTTCACCAGAAGTTCTATCCTATGCATCTTGTTCATCGTGATCGTAATTACACATATAATTTCTGGCCTCGCGAAGGATAAAGCATCGCTCAAGATTGGGGGAGGCTTAAGTCAATGTTATATTCATGCCCCAATCATGAGCTATCCAGAGAAATGATTATTCAAAAAATTTATGCTCGGCTTTCTCTCAATGATCGCAACCTGCTCGATACTTCCTGTGCTGGTTCTTATATGCTGAAGACTATTGAATTCAAATGGGACTTATTAGAAAGAATTAAATGCCACTCTGAAGATTGGGGTTCCGACGATGGTAAGGAGCCAGGTATGACACCTAAGTTTGATTGTGTTAAATCTTTTATGGATACCGATGCTTTTCGTGGATTTAGCGCTAAATATGGACTTGACTCTGAGATAGTAGCTTCTTTCTATGAATCTTTTGCTACTCACGTTGATCTCCCTAAAGAGAAGTGGTTTAAATATAATCCTCCCGTTGAAGTAAAATTAGTTGCACCTATTACAGTTGAAGAAAAGACTGTCTCTTATAGTGATCCTATTGTTCCTACTACTTATGTTGAGAAACCTCCTTTTCCTGTTAGGATAAAGGATCATGCTAAAACTTTGACTGTTGTTCGTAAGAGTAATACTAGGACTTATACACCTCCTGAGCAAATCAAAGTTGAACCTAGTATTGCTATGGTTAAAGATCTCTTGGATGATGATTTAGATGGGCATGTTATTTATTTTTGTGGTGAGACTGCTAATATTGCTAGACCAGATACTAAGATACATAGACCTGTGGTAGGCATGCCTGTTATTTCTGTTAAAATAGGAGATCATTGTTATCATGGCTTATGTGATATGGGTGCTAGTGCTAGTGCAATACCCTATGACTTATATAAATAAATTATGCACTACATTGCACCCGTTGAATTGGAAGACATTGATGTTACTATTAAGCTTGCTAATAGGGACACCATTAAACCAGTTGGGATAGTTAGAGATGTTGAAGTCTTGTGTGGGAAGGTTAAATATCCTGCTGATTTTCTTATTCTTGGTTCCCCACAAGATGACTTTTGTCCAATTATTTTTGGTAGACCCTTCTTGAATACAGTTAATGCTAAGATTGATTGTGAAAAGGATACTATTACAATTGGCTTAGAGGGTATGTCTCATGAGTTTAATTTTGCTAAGTTTCGTAGACAACCTCGTGATAGAGAATTACCTAGTAAGGATGAGATTATTGGTCTTGCTTCTATTGCCGTGCCTCCTACTGATCCGTTAGAACAATATTTGCTTGACCATGAAAATGATATGTTTATGAAGGAAGGAAGGGAAATAGATGAAGTGTTCCTTAAACAGGAACCTATGCTGAAACACAACCTTCCCATTGAAATTCTTGGGGATCCCACTCCACCCAAGGGTGATCCCGTGTTTGAACTCAAACCATTACCTGATAATCTTAAGTATGCTTATCTTGATGAAAAGAAAATATATCATGTTATTATTAGTGCTAACCTTTCAGAGCAAGAAGAAGAAAGATTATTGAAAACTCTGAAGAAGCACCATGCTGCTATTGGATATACTCTGGATGATCTCAAGGGCATTAGTCCCAGGTTATACCAACACAAAATTAATTTGGAGGCCGATGCTAAACCGATTAGGGATCCTCAACGACGATTGAATCCCAAAATGAAATAAGTGGTAAGAAAGGAGATACTAAATCTCCTTGAGGCAGGTATAATTTATCCCATTGCTGATAGTGATTGGGTAAGCCCTGTCCATTGTGTTCCTAAAAAGGGAGGTATTACTGTCGTTCCTAATGATAAAGATGAATTGATCCCGCAAAGAATTATTACAGGTTATAGGATGGTAATTGATTTCCGTAAATTAAATAAAGCTACTAAGAAAGATCATTACCCTTTACCTTTTATTGATCAAATGCTAGAAAGACTATCCAAACACACACAATTCTGCTTTCTAGATGGTTATTATGGTTTCTCTCAAATACCTGTGCCAGTGGGGGATCAATCAAAAACTACCTTTACTTGCCCTTTCGGTACTTTTGCTTATAGATGTATGCCTTTTGGTTTATGTAATGCACCTGCTACCTTTCAAAGATGTATGATGGCTATATTCTCTGACTTTTGTGAAAAGATTTGTGAGGCATTCATGGATGACTTCTCCGTTTATGGATCCTCTTTTGATGATTGCTTGAGCAACCTTGATCGAGTTTTGCAGAGATGCGAAGACACTAGTCTCATCTTGAATTGGGAAAAGTGCCACTTTATGGTTAATGAAGGCATTGTCTTGGGGCATAAGATTTCTGAGAGAGGTATTGAAGTTGATAAAGCCAAAGTTGATGCTATTGAAAAGATGCCATGTCCCAAGTACATAAAAGGTATAAGAAGTTTCCTTGGTCATGCTAGTTTTTATAGGAGGTTCATTAAGGACTTTTCTAAGATCTCTAGGCCTCTGACTAATTTATTACAAAAAGATATTCCTTTTGTCTTTGATGTTGATTGTGTAGAAGCATTTTAAATACTTAAGAAAGCTTTGATCACTGCACCTATTGTTCAGCCACCTGATTGGAATTTACCCTTTGAAATTATGTGTGATGCTAGTGATTATGCTGTAGGTGTTGTTCTAGGGCAAAGAGTTGATAAGAAATTGAATGGTATCCAGTATGCTAGTAAGACTCTTGATACTACCCAGAGAAATTATGCTACTACTGAAAAAGAGTTCTTAGCAGTTGTGTTTGCATGTGATAAGTTTAGACCTTATATTGTTGATTCCAAAGTTACTATTCACACTGATCATGCTGCTATTGAATATCTTATGGAAAAGAAAGATGCTAAGCCTAGACTCATTAGATGGGTTATCTTGCTCCAAGAATTTGATTTGCATATTATTGATAGAAAGGGAGTTGAGAACCCCATTGCAGAGAACTTGTCTAGGTTAGAGAATGTTCTTGATGACCCACTGCCTATTGATGATAGCTTTCCTAATGAACAACTAGCAATCGTTAATGCTTCTCGTACTGCTCCTTGGTATGCTGATTATGCTAATTACATTGTTGCTAAATTTATACCTCCTAGTTTCACATACCAGCCAAAGAAAAAGTTCTTTTATGATTTAAGACATTACTTCTGGGATGACCCACACCTTTATAAAGAAGGAGTAGATGGTGTTATTAGATGTTGTGTACCTGAGCATGAACAGGAACAGATCCTACGCAAGTGTCACTCTGAATCATATGGAGGACACCACACTGGAGATAGAACTGCACACAAGGTATTGCAATCCGGTTTTTATTGGCCTACTCTCTTCAAAGATGCTCGTAAGTTTGTCTTATCTTGTGATGAATGTCAAAGAATTGGTAATATTAGTAGACGTCAAGAAATGCCTATGAATTATTCTCTTGTTATTGAACCGTTTGATGTTTGGGGCTCTGATTATATGGGACCTTTTCCTGCCTCTAATGGTTACACACATATTTTAGTTGCTGTTGATTACATTACTAAGTGGGTAGAAGCTATTCCAACTAGTAGTGCTGATCATAACACTTCTATTAAAATGCTTAAAGAAGTTATTTTTCCGAGGTTTGGAGTCCCTAGATATCTTATGACTGATGGTGGTTCACATTTTATTCATGGTGCTTTCCGTAAGATGCTTGCTAAGTACGATGTTAATCGTAGAATCGCATCTCCTTATCATCCACAGTCTAGTGGTCAAGTAGAGTTGAGCAATAGAGAGCTCAATTTAATTTAGCAAAAGACTATCAATAGATCTAGAAAGGATTGGTCCAAAAAACTTGATGATGCATTATGGGCCTATAGAACTGCATACAAAAATCATATGGGTATGTCTCCGTATAAGATGGTTTATGGAAAAGCTTGTCATTTACCTCTAGAACTTGAACATAAAGCATATTCGGCTATTAAAGAGCTCAACTATGACTTCAAACTTGCCGGTGAGAAGAGGTTGTTTGATATTAGCTCACTTGATGAATGGAGAACCCAAGCCTATGAGAATGCCAAGCTATTCAAAGAAAATGTCAAACGCTGGCATGATAAAAGGATACAAAAGCGTGAGTTTAACGTAGGTGATTATGTGTTATCATTCAACTCTCGTTTAAGATTTTTTTGCAGGAAAACTTCTCTCTAAATGGGAAGGTCCTTACGTTATTGAGGAGGTCTATCGTTCCGGTGCCATAAAAATCAACAACTACGAAGGCACAAGTCCGAGGGTGGTGAACGGTCAAAGAATTAAACATTATATTTCAGGTAATCCTATCAATGTTGAAACTAATATTATTGAAACCATAACCCCGGAGGAATACATAAGGGACACTTTCCGGAACGTTCCAGACTCCGAAAAGGAATAGGTATGTGGTACGGCAAGTAAACCGACTCCAAAACAATTCTAATGGCAATTTTTATCAGTTTTGGAATATTTAAGAATTTTAGGAAGAAAGAAGTACTCCGGGAAGGACACGAGGCCTCCACGAGGGTGGAGGGCGCGCCCACCCTTCCTGGGCGCGCCCCCTGTCTCGTGGACACCTCGTGTGCCTCCTGGACTCTGTTTTCTTGCACGTTACGTATTTTGGTCGGTAAAAATTCATTATATAAACTCCCGAAGGTTTTGACCACCGTATCACGCAAATATCCTATGTTTTCGTTTTGAGCTGTTTCTGTTTCAGATCTAGAGCATCATGACGTCTCCAAGCGCTCTCGAGGACAAGTTTCTCGAGAGGGTTATCAACCCCTATCTCGCGGAGGTGCTGCAACACCCTCAAACCATTGAGATGCGTGAGGGGGTGCTGCACATCCGCGATGTGGAGGGACCAAGGCGTACCGGAAGCGTGGAGACAAAGCTCGAAGCCACGGAGCAGTAAGTCTTCAAGTGCCAAGGGATGGTGGAGCGTGGACTCAACGCCAACCAGATGATGATCACGGAGTTCACCAACAACCACAAGCTAGATGCTAAAGTCATTGGGGAGACCATCTTCAAGCTTCAAGAGAAAATCGAGCACCTCCAAGCCTAGATCTATGACCTGCAAAACCAAAACTGTGAGTATGAATATAGATTCAAGAGGATGAGTTTGGCTGCAGATTTAAGGATCCCGGAGACTCGATCATCCTTCTATGATGGTGAACCTATGCCTTGGAAGATGGACGACAAGCCTACATCATCAACAACTCCTACTCCATCACCTCCGAGGACATAATCACATGGGTATGGGCACTCCCCTTGGCAACTGCCAAGCTTGGGGGAGGTGCCCCGGTATCATATCACCATCACACTCCTATCTTTACCGTTTTATTTAGTTTGATCCTTTCAGTAGTTTCCTGATCTAGTAGATTGAAGTTTTAGTATCAAGTAGTTTTGAGTTTTGCTTTGTGATCTCTTTATGTAATCGAGTCCGGAGCTATCTATAATAAAGATTAGTGTTGAGTCAAGGGCTTTCCTATCTTGCTTTGATCTTGAGAAAGTAGAAAGAATAAAAGAGTTCATATTGATCTTATGGATAGTAATGACTTCACACATAGAAAGTATGAGGCATAAAAGTTGTTGAGAGTTGATAAACGTAGTTTTGGTCATCATTGCAATTAATAGGAAGTAATAAGGAAAGAGGGGTTCACATACAGATATATTATCTTGGACATCTTTTATGATTGGGAGCACTCATTAAGTATGACATGCTAAAAGAGTTGACGTTGGACAAGGAAGACAATGTAATGGTTTATGTTTTCTCACATCTGAGTTAAAGTATATTGTCATTGACCTTCCAAACATGTTGAGCTTTCCTTCCCCCCTCATGCTAGCCAAATTCCTTGCACCAAGTAGAGATACTACTTGTGCTTCCAAATATCCTTAAACCCAGTTTTGCCATGAGAGTCCACCATACCTACCTATGGATTGAGTAAGATCCTTCAAGTAAGTTGTCATGTTGCAAGCAATAAAAATTGCTATCTAAATATGTATGATTTATTAGTGCAGAGAAAATAAGCTTTATACGATCTTGTTGGGGAAGCAATAAAAGCGACGGACTGCATAATAAAGGTCCACATACAAGGGGTAATATAAAGTGACGTTCTTTTGCATTAAGATTTTATGCATCCAACCCTAAACGCACATGACAACCTCTGCTTCCCTCTGTGAAGGGCCTATCTTTTACTTTATGTTTTTTTACTTTATGCTTGAGTCAAGGTGATCCTCACCTTTCCCTTTTTCATTTTATCCTTTGGCAAGCTCCTCGTGTTTGAAAGATCATGATATATATATATCCAATTGGATGTAAGTTAGCATGGATTATTATTGTTGACATCACCAAAAGGTGAATACATTGGGAGGCAACACAATAAGCCCCTATCTTTCTCAGTGTTTGGTTGAAACTCCATAACCACAAGTATTGCGTGAGTGTTAGCAATTGTAGAAGACTACATGATAGTTGAGTATGTGGACTTGTTGAAAAGCTCTATTCTTGACTCTTTCTGATGTTATAATAAATTGCAATTGCTTCAATGACTGAGATTATAGTTTGCTAGCTTCCAATGAAGTTTCTGAACCATGCTTGACATTGTGAATTGATCGTTACTTGAGCATAAGAAATCATATGATAAAATCTATTTATGTTTCTGTTATAAGAATGTTCATGATGCCCTCATGTTCGTATTTTATTTTTATCGACACCTCTATCTCTAAACCTGTGGACATATTTTTCGATATCGGCTTCCGCTTGAGGACAAGCGAGGTCTAAGCTTGGGGGAGTTGATACGTCCATTTTGCATCATGCTTTTATATCAATATTTATTGCATTATGGGCTGTTGTTACACATTATATCTCAATACTTATGGCTATTCTCTCTTATTTTACAAGGTTTACCATGAAGAGGGGGAATGCCGGCAGCTGGAATTCTGGATGGAAAAGGAGCAAACATTGGAAACCTATTCTGCACTGCTCCAAAAATCCTGAAACTCCATGAAACTTATTTTTGGAATTAATAAGAATTATTGAGAGGAATAAACACCTCAGGGGGCCCACACCCTGGCCAGGAGGGTGGGGGCGCGCCCACCCCTACTGGGCGCGCCCCTTGTCTCCTGGGCCCCCTGGTGGCCCTCCGGTGTCCATCTTCTGCTATATGAAGGCTTTTACCCTGGAAAAAATCGTGGGCAAGCTTACGGGACGAAACTCCGCTGCCACGAGGCGGAACCAATCTAGGGCTCCGGCGAAGCTGTTCTGCCAGGGATACTTCCCTCCGGGAGGGGGAAATCATCACCAACATCATCACCAACGATCCTCTCATCGGGAGGGGGTCAATCTCCATCAACATCTTCACCAGCACCATCTCCTCTCAAAACCCTAGTTCATCTCTTGTATCCAATCTTGTATCCAAACCACAAATTGGTACCTGTGGGTTGCTAGTAGTGTTGATTACTCCTTGTAGTTGATGCTAATTAGTTTACTTGGTGGAAGATCATATGTTCAGATCCTTAATGCATATTATTACCCCTCTGATTATGAACATGAATATGCTTTGTGAGTAGTTACATTTGTTCCTGGGGACATGGGTGAAGTCTTGCTATTGGTAGTCATGTGAATTTGGTATTCGTTCGATATTTTGATGAGATGTATGTTGTCTTTCCTCTAGTGGTGTTATGTGAACGTCGACTACATGACACTTCACCATTATTTGGGCCTAGAGGAAAGCATTGGGAAGTAATAAGTAGATGATGGGTTGCTAGAGTGACAAAAGCTTAAACCCTAGTTTATGCGTTGCTTCGTAAGGGGCTGATTTGGATCCATATGTTTAATGTTGTGGTTAGGTTTACCTTAATACTTCTTTTGTAGTTTGATAACCCACAAGTGTAGGGGATCGCAACAGCTTTCGAGGGTGAAGTATTCAACCCAAATTTATTGATTCGACACAAGGGGAGCCAAAGAATATTCTTGAGTATTAGCATTTGAGTTGTCAATTCAACCACACCTAGATAACTTAGTATCTGCAGCAAAGTATTTAGTAGCAAAGTAATATGATAATAAAGGTAACGATAGCAAAAGTAATATTTTTGGGTTTTGTAGTGATTGTAACAATAGCAACGGAAAAGTAAATAACCGAAACACAAGATGTGAAAAGCTTGTATGCAATGGATCAGTGATGGATAATTATGTCGGATGCGATTCCTCATGTAATAGCTATAACATAGGGTGACACAAAACTAGCTCCAGTTCATCAATGTAATGTAGGCATGTATTCTGTAAATAGTCATACGTGCTTATGGAAAAGAACTTGCATGCCATCTTTTGTCCTACCCTCCTGTGGCAGCGGGGTCCTAACGGAAACTAAGGGATATTAAGGCCTCCTTTTAATAGAGAACTGGAACAAAGCATTAGCACATAGTGAATACATGAACTCCTCAAACTACGGTCATCATCGAGAAGTATCCCGATTATTGTCACTTCGGGGTTGTCGGATCATAACACATAATAGGTGATTATAGACTTGCAAGATAGGATCAAGAACACACATATATTCATGAAAACATAGTAGGTTCAGATCTGAAATCATGGCACTCGGGCCCTAGTGACAAGCATTAAGCATAGCAAAGTCATAGCAACATCAACCTCAGAACATAGTGGATACTAGGGATCAAACCCTAACAAAACTAACTTGATTACATGGTAAATCTCATCCAACCCATCACCGTCCAGCAAGCCTACGATGGAATTACTCACGCACGGCGGTGAGCATCATGAAATTGGTGATGGAGGATGGTTGATGATGACGACAGCGACGAATCCCCCTCTCCGGAGCCCCGAACGAACTCCAGATCAACCCTCCCGAGAGAGATTAGGGCTTGGCGGTGGCTCCGTATCATAAAACGCGATGAAACTTTCTCTCTGATTTTTTTCTCCGCAAGACGGAATATATGGAGTTGGAGTTGAGGTCGGCGGAGCCTCAAGGGGCCCACGAGACAGGGGGCTCGCCCAGGGGGGTGGGCGCGCCCCCACCCTCATGGACAGGGTGTGGGCCCCCTGGTCTTGATTCTTTCGCCAGTATTTTTTATATTTTCCAAAACGTGCCTCCGTGGATTTTCAGGTCATTCCGAGAACTTTTGTTTTCTACACATAAAACAACATCATGGCAGTTCTGCTGAAAACAGCGTCAGTCCGGGTTAGTTTCATTCAAATCATGCAAATTAGAGTCCAAAACAAGGGCAAAAGTGTTTGGAAAAGTAGATACGTTGGAGACATATCAACTCCCCCAAGCTTAAACCTTTGCTTGTCCTCAAGCAATTCAGTTGATAAACTGAAAGTGATAAAGAAAAACTTTTACAAACTCTGTTTGCTCTTGTTGTTGTAAACATGCAAAGCCAGCATTCAAGTTTCAGCAAATATTATGAATTAACCATACTCACAATAACACCTAGGTCTCATAATTACTCATATCAATAGCATAATCAGCTAGCGAGCCATAATAATAAAACTCCGATGACAACACTTTCTCAAAACAATCATAACATGGTATAAGAAAATGGTATCTCGCTAGCCCTTTCTGAGACCGCAAATCATAAATGCAGAGCACCTTTAAAGATCAAGGACTGACTAAACATTGTAATTCATGGTAAAAGAGATCCAGTCAAGTCATACCCAATATAAACCAATAATAATGAATGCAAATGACAGTGTTCTCTCCAGTGGGTGCTTTTTAATAAGAGGGATGATGACTCAACATAAAAGTAAATAGATAGGCCCTTCGCAGAGGGAAGCAGGGATTTGTAGAGGTGCCAGAGCTCGATTTTAAAATAGAGATGAATAACATTTTGAGCGGCATACTTTCACTGTCAACGCAACAACTATGAGATGGTGATATCTTCCATACTACATACATTATAGGCGGTTCCCAAACAGAATGGTAAAAGTTTATACTCCCCCACCACCAACAAGCATCAATCCATGGCTTGCTTGAAACAACGAGTGCCTCCAACTAACAACAGCCCTGGGGGAGTTTTGTTTAATTATATTGATTTGCTTTGATCTTTTTGGATCATGGGACTGGGCATCCTGGTTACCGCCCTTTCTCATGAATGAGGAGCGGAGTCCACTCCTCTTGAGAATAACCCACCTAGCATGGAAGATATAGGCAGCCCTAGTTGTAACATGAGTTGCCCGAGCATACAAAACAGAATTTCATTTAAAGGTTTGGAGTTTGGCACATACAAATTTACTTGGAATGACAGGTAAATACCGCATATAGGAAGGTATGGTGGACTCATATGGAACAACTTTGGGGTTTAAGGAGTTTGGATGCATAAGCAGTATTCCCGCTTAGTACAGGTGAAGGCTAGCAAAAGACTGGGAAGCGACCAACTGAGAGAGCGACAACAGTCATAAACATGCATTAAAATTAATTCACACCGAATACAAGCATGAGTAGGATATAATCTACTATGAACATAACTATCATTAAGGCTATGTTGATTAGTTTCAACTACGTGCGTGAACATGTGCCAAGTCGAGTCACTCAATTCATTCAAAGGAGGATACCATCCCATCATACCACATCATAATCATTCTAATAGCATGTTGGCATGCAAGGTGAACCATTATAACTCATAGCTAATCAAGCATGGCACAAGCAACTATAATCTCTAAATGTCATTGCAAATATGTTTACTCCATAATAAGCTGAATCGGGAACGATGAACTCATCATATTTACAAAAACCAAGAGAGGTCGAGTTCATACCAACTTTTCTCATCTCAATAAGTCCATTATATATCGTCATTATTGCCTTTCACTTGCACGACCGAATGATGTGTATAATAATAATAGTGCACGTGCATTGGACTAAGCTGGAATCTGCAAGCATTCAACTCAAGAGAGAATACAAGGTAATATGGGCTCTACGTTAAATAAACAATCGTGCATATGAGAGCCACTAAACATTTTCAATATGGTCTTCTACTCTTGACCCCCAAAGTAAAGAAAAGAAAATAAAACTATTTACACGGGAAAGCTCCCAACAAGTAAAAGAAGAACGAGAAATCTTTTTGGGTTTTCATTTTTAGTTTATACTACAAGCATGGGAATTAAACTAACTAGTTTTTTTGGTTTTTCTTAAGGTTTATTAAACACACAAGAAGAAAGCAAGAAAAAGAATATTAAACTAACATGGATAATACAATGAAAGAGTATGAGCACCAACGACTAGAATAGTGTGTGAACATGAATGTAAAGTCAGTGAGAAATACGTACTCCCCCAAGCTTAGGCTTTTGGCCTAAGTTGGTCTAATGCCAAGGATAGCCTGGCTGATTCCATAGTTGTAACTGGGGTCGTACTGAGATGCAGCAGCAAATGCCTCCTGAGCTACGGCATGCTGGTGAGCCGCCTCTGCTCTCCCCTCATGTTCAGTTGCTTCCTCCCTGGTAACAACATATCTTCCTTTTGCCTGGTAATCAAAAAGGAGAGGAGCAGGAAGAGTAACATGGACAACATTGCGTCTGTCATAGATTAGTCGATACGGGAGGAATTGTTCATTCCGCTTAAGAAAATGATGTTGGACCATAGCGTCATAATCTAAATAAGCAGGAGGTAACATCATATCCCCCTCACGTGGGGCTATACCAAGATAATTAGCCACATGGGTCGCATAAATTCCTCCAAATAAATCTCCAACTCTACCATTATTATGCAACCTACGTGCAACTATTGCCCCCAAGTTATAATCTTTATAACTTAACACAGCACTCTTGAGGACACAAAGATCAGGGACACACATATGACATGCTTCATCTTTATCGTTAATGCATCTACCAATGAAGAGAGCAAAATAATGTATAGCAGGAAAATGAATGCTCCCTATGGTAGCTTGTGCTATGTCCCTAGATTCTCCCACAGTTGATGAGGACATCAATACCATTGTTACACCCACAGCCCCTGCTACTATACATACTGGACCAATTACTAGAGCTCGCGCACACCAACTAAATTACCAGGTACTTTCGTTTCTTGGTAATGATTCTAATGTTCATGAGAATATGATGTTGCCTAAATTGGATACATTTGTTTTGCTTACAAATGAAGGGCCTAGCTTGGAGAAGGATGAACATTGGAGCAAGAACAAGCATGGAGATGATGGCATGCACAAGGGGAACAAGAACAGAGTTACAAGTGATGATTTCAGGTCTTTGAAGCCACCATAACGAGTGCATGAAGCCTTGGACGAAATATACAAGATGTCACTTCATAAATTTCGTCCAGAGGCTATTATAGGTGTTGCGTCACCTTTTTATTGGGCCAGGCCCATGTAATTTCGAAATACATAAGTATAGGCTATTTTTAGAGTCCGTATGTGTGGGGAAACAAGAGATAGGGTTGATTTCGGACCCCTCCACCAAGGGCCACGAAATTCCCCCTCTCTTCCTCCATATATACAGCCCTTAGGGCACCGTTTAGACTTTGGGTTTTGTTTAGGTTAAAGTTCGCCATAGCTGCAACTTCGCGTACTTCGTTTGTGTTCAACGACCAGACAAAGGCGTCACAGAACCCCACCTTGATAAATAAAGCTTTCATCTTATATTTGCAATATCCAGATCGCAATCTTAGTTTCTTGCTTGTTCTTTGTTTGCTCGCAGGAAACAGACCCTCGTGGTCAGGTTAATCGTGCTCCAGCGTGGTCAATAACCTCTCGGAGTTGGTTTAGCGATTGCTAAGGCGCGACGTCCTCGCACGTTCGTACTCGGATCGTCAAAGTCGACTTCCACCAAAGCGATATCCATCATCTCATCGAAAGACGGGACACCTTTGCCTCTATCAAGTGGTATCGGATTTCCAGGTTGCTCGGTGAGATTTTACAGTTTTTCGTAGTTTAGATCGAGTCTGTTCTTCATACCTACAGTCCACGAAAAAGCCACAAAAAATAGGGTTAGTTCATCATATCCGAACCAATCTGAGCCTTTGCATAATCTTTTTAGGGTTTTGCTTTGTTGAATTTGCGGTTGCATCGTCGTGTCTACTTGCTGGTCTTAGAGTCTAGTCTTTTAGAGTTTCGAGTTCTGTTCATAAGTTGTCACGCCGCTGCCGCACCATCATCATCGCCCCTGCCATCTACCACCACTGCTTATCCGCCACCGCTTCGAATCTGTATCCATATACCACCACCGCTGTCATATACCACCACCGCTGCCATCTACCACCATATATCCACCACCAATCCGAGTTCTTGTCATATTAGGTTTGTGTTCAAGATCCATCTAGATTCTGATTCGTGTTTCCTTGCCGGAGTAGGTTTCGGGAAAAAAAGAGTCCGGAAACCACCCTCCGTTTAGGCCCAAAATTTTTCGAAAACGCATTTTTCGAAAAAAAATCTGGCTATCCTATTTTTAGGTGTTTCTGAGTGTTTTGAGATAGGTGCCATTATAGGAAGTTTTTTTGACCCGTTTCCAGTTTTTGGGTCCGGGCAGTCGAAAAAAAAATTGGTCAAAAAAATTTCGTGCCCATCCTGTCAGTTTGACCTAGGAAGAGTTTTGAGACACTCGCCATTATAATGATTTTTCGCAAAAAAAAGCAGCGCAAAAAAAAGAGCAAAAAAAAATCCAGAGTGTGCTTTTCCCTTGTTTACGTGTCGCGCCGTGATTTTGTTGGTGTTCTAGGCTCGCGTCTCTAGCACAGTCTAGCCTAGGACCAGCACAGTACCGTCGTTGAGCGTTTATTCAACTTTGCATCTCTGAATTGATTATTGCTGACCCTTTTTGCTACAATATTATAAGCCTTCCCAGCTCCACATACATCTACGTCGTGCGTTTGACTCTCCCTGGTAATCGCTATATCCAAGCTTTGAGAGTTTTTTACTACAACGGTTGCCGATCACCGCCTGCTACTGGGTAAGAACTGGTAAGAATTTGAGATTTGCTTGACGGATTTGTGACACCCACCACCACCTCTTGTTAGTAGTCTGTAGGATCATATTCTTGTGTGTTTCTATTGCTGCTAACCATGCCAGGATCACAAGCCGACGAGACTGACTGGGAGAACATGACGAATAAGGATTTGCATGATAAATTTCAGCAACTGATGAGTGGACAGGTGCAAGATGTGCTAAACAGATTTGAAGAGGCCATGGAGAAGATAGATGGCATGGAGAAGACGTTCGAAACAAAGCTCGATAACAAGTTTAATGAATTGCTCGTGCGTCTTCCACCACCACCACCCGCTGCACCTAATGCACCTCTCCAACAACAACAACAACGACTACCTCCACGTCGCGAAACAGACCTCCGCCGAGCAAGCCATGTTCCTCTTGCGTTTGGCCAAACTGTTGGTGCTGTTGTTGATACTTCTGTGGCTCCTGCTGCTGATGCGGAGGAGGATGATTATGTGGGAGATTACGAGGATGAGGTTGCTCAAAATCAGAACTACGTGCAACCACCTGCACCACAACCACCAGGTCGTCCACATGCAAATAATCACAATGGTAGGGCTTTCCCTCAGGTACGAGATCATGACCATCTTCCTAAACTGAAATTGAATATTCCACCTTTCGAGGGTAGATATGTTCCTGATATATATCTTACTTGGGAGTTAGAAACTGAACAACGATTTACATGTTTACAATATCCTGAGGAGAGACGGGTTGCCGCTGCTGTTTGTGCTTTCACTAGTTTTGCATGTGTATGGTGGTCTGAACATTGTAGATTATATCCTATTCCAACTACTTGGGCTGCTTTGAAAACTGCTATGCGTACTCGTTGGGTTCCACCATATTATGAACGTGAATTGCTTCAAAAATTACAGCGCTTAAGAAAAGGAAAAAATTATGTAGAAGAATATTATCAGGAATTACAAACTGGCATGATTAGATGTGGTATTGTTGAGGAGAATGAAGCTATGCTTGCACGTTTTCTGGGTGGATTAAATAGAGAGATTCAGACCATTCTAGACTATAAGGAGTATACTAATATCACTCGTTTATTCCATCTTGCTTGTAAAGCTGAACGTGAAGTGCAGGATCGACAAGCATTGGCGCGAACTAACTTTTCTGCAGGCCGACCTTCATCATGGACACCGCGTGCATCTTCTACTTCAACTGCACCAGTACCTCAATCAGGTGCCTCCTCCAGTCGTGATACAAGAAAACAGGCACAACCACCTTTATCTGCCAAGAGCGCACCTGCTGGGCCTGCACAGAGTTCTTCTTCTTCCATGGCATCAACAGGGCACACAAGTGATATTATTTGTCGTCGTTGTAAGGGAGGAGGTCATTATGCGAGAGAATGCAAATCTCCGCGTGTGATGATTGCTACTATGGATGGTGGATATGAGTCCGCTAGTGACTATGATGAGGAGACTTTGGCTCTTATTACACGTGAAGAACATGGTGGAGATGATTCTGATCATGAGACGCAATGCATGGTTCCTGAAGACGCTGACAGGTATGAATGTTTAGTTGCTCAACGTGTTTTGAGTGTGCAGGTCACACAAGTTGAGCAAAATCAGAGGCACAATTTGTTCCATACCAAGGGAGTTGTGAAAGAACGTTCTGTGCGCGTCATCATAGATGGAGGGAGATGCAACAACTTGGCTAGCATGGAGATGGTGGAGAAGCTTTCTCTCACCACAACACCACATCCACATCCTTACTACATCCAATGGTTCAACAACATCGGCAAGGTTAAGGTAACACGTACTGTTCGTGTGCATTTTAGTATCTCTACATATGCTGATTATGTTGATTGTGATGTGGTACCTATGCAAGCATGTTCCTTATTACTTGGTAGACCATGGCAATTTGA
Source organism: Triticum aestivum (assembly GCF_018294505.1). Lineage (NCBI taxonomy): Eukaryota > Viridiplantae > Streptophyta > Magnoliopsida > Poales > Poaceae > Triticum > Triticum aestivum. The sequence goes on from NC_057801.1 coordinate 407,838,337, forward strand.
TAAAAATTATGTACACCATGGTAGAAACAATCAGTATACTCTTGTTCATAAGGATAAAAAAATTACTTTGCTTCCTATGACTCCTGATTCTATTTTGAAAGATGATATTAATAGAGCTAATAAAGCAAAACAGGAGAAGAATAAGAGTGAAAATCAGATTGTGGCAAAAGAATTTGAGCAACAAATGAAGCCTAATAATAAACCATCTACTGTTGCTTCTGAAATTAAATTGAAAAGTGCATGTTTATTTGCCACCAAATCTGATATTGATTAGCTAGATTTCAGCAAATCTGTTTGCTATGCTTTTGTGTGCAAAGAGGCATTATTTTCATTCGAGGACGTGCCTTCCTCTTTGCCTCCTGCTATCACTAACATTTTGCAGGAGTTCGCTGATGTCTTTCCACAAGACGTGCCACCGGGATTACCACCTATTCGAGGGATTGAGCATCAGATTGACTTAATTCCCGGTGCTTCACTGCCAAACCGTGCGCCATACCGTACCAATCCAGAGGAGACGAAGGAGATTATGCGTCAAGTACAAGAGCTTCTCGACAAAGGTTATATACGCGAATCCCTTAGTCCTTGTGCTGTTCCTATTATTCTAGTGCCGAAAAAGGATGGTACATCACGTATGTGTGTTGATTGTAGAGGCATTAATAATATTACTATTCGTTATCATCATCCTATTCCTAGGCTAGATGATATGCTTGATGAATTGAGTGGCTCTACAATATTCTCCAAAGTTGATTTGCGTAGTGGATACCATCAAATTCGTATGAAATTGGGGGATGAATGGAAAACAGCATTTAAAACTAAGTTTGGATTATATGAGTGGTTAGTCATGCCTTTTGGGTTAACTAATGCGCCTAGTACTTTCATGAGACTAATGAACGAAGTTTTACGTGCTTTCATTGGACGATTTGTGGTAGTCTATTTTGATGATATACTGATTTATAGCAGATCTTTGGAAGAACATTTGGAACATTTACGTGTTGTTTTTATTGCTCTACGTGATGCACGTTTGTTTGGTAACCTTGGGAAGTGCACCTTTTGCACCGACCGAGTATCTTTTCTTGGCTATGTTGTTACTCCACAGGGAATTGAAGTTGATAAAGCCAAGATTGAAGCTATTGAGAGTTGGCCGCAGCCCAAAACAGTCACACAAGTGAGGAGTTTTCTTGGCCTCGCTGGATTCTATAGGCGTTTTGTGAGAGATTTCAGCACCATTGCTGCACCTCTCAATGAGCTTACAAAGAAAGATGTGCCTTTTCTTTGGGGTACTGCACAGGAAGAAGCCTTCACGGTATTGAAAGATAAGTTGACACATGCTCCTTTACTCCAACTTCCTGATTTTAATAAGACTTTTGAGCTTGAATGTGATGCTAGTGGAATTGGATTAGGAGGTGTGTTATTACAAGATGGCAAACCTGTTGCATACTTTTCTGAAAAATTGAGTGGGCCTAGTCTGAATTATTCTACTTATGATAAAGAATTATATGCTCTTGTTCGGACTTTAGAAACATGGCAACATTATTTATGGCCCAAAGAATTTGTTATACATTCTGATCATCAATCTTTGAAACATATTAAAAGTCAAGCTAAACTGAATCGTAGACATGCTAAATGGGTTGAATTCATTGAGACTTTCCCTTATGTCATTAAACACAAGAAGGGAAAAGAAAATGTTATTGCTGATGCATTGTCTCGTCGCTATACTATGCTTTCACAACTTGACTTCAAAATATTTGGTTTGGAGACCATCAAAGATCAATATGTGCATGATGCTGATTTTAAAGATGTAATGCAGAATTGTAAAGAAGGAAGAATGTGGAACAAGTTTGTCGTTAACGATGGATTTGTGTTTCGTGCTAACAAGCTATGCATTCCAGCTAGCTCCGTTCGTCTTTTGTTGTTGCAGGAGGCGCATGGAGGAGGATTAATGGGACACTTTGGCGTGAAGAAGACGGAGGACGTACTTGCTACACATTTCTTTTGGCCAAAGATGAGACGGGATGTTGAGCGTTTTATTACTCGCTGCACTACATGTCAAAAAGCTAAGTCATGACTCAATCCTCATGGTTTATATATGCCTTTGCCTGTATCTAGTGTTCCTTGGGAGGATATATCTATGGACTTTGTTTTAGGTTTACCTCGAACAAAGAAGGGGAGGGATAGCATATTTGTTGTCGTGGATAGATTCTCGAAAATGGCACACTTTATACCATGTCATAAAAGCGATGATGCTGTTAATGTTGCTGATTTGTTCTTTCGTGAAATTATTCGCTTACATGGTGTGCCAAATACTATTGTTTCAGATCGTGATACTAAATTTCTTAGCCACTTTTGGAGATGTTTATGGGCTAAGTTGGGGACTAAACTGCTTTTTAGTACTACTTGTCACCCCCAAACTGATGGCCAAACTGAAGTAGTCAATAGAACATTGTCTACTATGCTTAAGGCTGTTTTGAAGAGTAATAAGAAAATGTGGGAGGAATGCTTGCCTCATATTGAATTTGCTTATAATCGTTCATTGCATTCTACTACTAAGATGTGCCCTTTTGAAGTTGTGTATGGTTTCCTACCTCGTGCACCTATTGATTTGTTGCCTCTTCCATCTTCGGAGAAGGTTAATTTTGATGCTAAACAACGTGCTGAATTGATTTTAAAAATGCATGAGTTAACTAAGGAAAACATTGAGCGTATGAATGCCAAATATAAACTTGCTGGAGATAAGGGTAGAAAACATGTTGTGTTTGCACCTGGAGATCTTGTTTGGTTACATTTGCGTAAGGATAGATTTCCTGATTTGCGCAAATCAAAGCTCATGCCACGGGCTGATGGTCCCTTTAAGGTGTTAGAGAAAATAAATGATAATGCATATAAACTTGAGCTGCCTGCAGATTTTGGGGTTACTCCCACTTTTAACATTGCAGATTTGAAGCCTTATTTGGGTGAGGAAGATGAGCTTTCGTCGAGGACGACTTCATTTCAAGAAGGGGAGGATGATGAGGACATCAATACCATTGTTACACCCACAGCCCCTGCTACTATACATACTGGACCAATTACTAGAGCTCACGCACGCCAACTAAATTACCAGGTACTTTCGTTTCTTGGTAATGATTCTAATGTTCATGAGAATATGATGTTGCCTAAATTGGATACATTTGTTTTGCTTACAAATGAAGGGCCTAGCTTGGAGAAGGATGAACATTGGAGCAAGAACAAGCATGGAGATGATGGCATGCACAAGGGGAACAAGAACAGAGTTACAAGTTATGATTTCAGGTCTTTGAAGCCACCATAACGAGTGCATGAAGCCTTGGACGAAATATACAAGATGTCACTTCATAAATTTCGTCCAGAGGCTATTATAGGTGCTGCGTCACCTTTTTATTGGGCCAGGCCCATGTAATTTCGAAATACATAAGTATAGGCTATTTTTAGAGTCCGTATGTGTGGGGAAACAAGAGATAGGGTTGATTTCGGACCCCTCCACCAAGGGCCACGAAATTCCCCCTCTCTTCCTCCATATATACAGCCCTTAGGGCACCGTTTAGACTTTGGGTTTTGTTTAGGTCAAAGTTCGCCATAGCTGCAACTTCGCGTACTTCGTTTGTGTTCAACGACCAGACAAAGGCGTCACAGAACCCCACCTTGATAAATAAAGCTTTCATATTATATTCGCAATATCCAGATCGCAATCTTAGTTTCTTGCTTGTTCTTTGTTTGCTCGCAGGAAACAGACCCTCGTGGTCAGGTTAATCGTGCTCCAGCGTGGTCAATAACCTCTCGGAGTTGGTTTAGCGATTGCTAAGGCGCGACGTCCTCGCACGTTCGTAGTCGGATCGTCAAAGTCGACTTCCACCAAAGCGATATCCATCATCTCATCGAAAGACGGGACACCTTTGCCTCTATCAACAGTAATACTAGCAAGAAAGTCTCTAAATTCAGATTTGTGGGGATCATTATTATTGCCCCACTGTGGAAGTTTGCAAGCAGTGGTAAAATCCTCTAAGTCCATGGTATAAGATGTATCATAGATATCAAATAGTACACTCGGAGAATTACATGTACAATTATATTTAAACCTCCGCACAAAGGAATCAGTAAATTGATAGTACTGAGGACACTTATCTTGTAAGAAGTCCTCCGGATCAGCATTACGCACATACGCGTCAAATTCCTCCTTAAAGCCTGCTTCGACCATAAAATCATCGGATGGCCACTCACAAGCTCGAACATCTACATCCCTCGGTAATTCAACATCTTGCTCATGTATAGAAATCCTAGGCCCTTTCTTCACCGAGGAACCACCTTGGTACATTCTCCTAGACATAATTCTTTTTCTGAAAAATTTCTGAAATTTTAGTAACTTCAAAATAAAAGTGAATAAAACTAAACAAGATTAGTAGCAACTACTCCTACAAGTGCCTAGAGCCTATATCATGCATTAGAATTACTTAGGACCTCATAAATTTAACATGCAAGCTCAAGAACATGGTCACCTATGCAGCAAAAATTTGCAATGAATAAAGCACTAGAACAAAAACTAATTGGACCAATGGAGGAGTCACATACCAAGCAACAATCTCCCAAAGCAGTTTTGTGAATGGAGCTTTGAGCAAGGAGATCGAAAATCGCAGCAGAATGAGCTAGAACTCGTGCTTGAGCTGGATGGGGATTTTTTTGGGAAGAAGGTGGAGTGTGTGGGTGCTGGCATAAGTGGAGGGGGGCCACCATGGGCCCACGAGACAGGGGGTGCGCCCAGGGGGGTGGGCGCGCCCTCCACTCTCGTGGCCTGGTGCTTGCCCCTCCTACAGTGATTTCAGTGCCTAAAATCCTCAAATATGCCATAAAAATCATACTAAATTTGCAGGGCATTTGGAGCACTTTTATTTTCGGGATATTTTTTATTGCACAGATAATTCAGAAAACAAATGAATAATACTATTTTTGCTTTATTTATTCGAAATAACAGAAAGTAAAAAGAGGGTACAGAAGGTTGTGCCTTCTAGTTTCATCCATCTCATGATCATCAAAATGAATCCACTAACAAGGTTGATCAAGTCTTGTTAACAAACTCATTCCGAATAACACGGAACCGGAGAAATTTTGAATAACACTAAGTTACCTCAACGGGGATATGAACGTCCCCAATAATAAGAATATCATACTTTTTGTTGACAGTAGGGAGAGGAAATTCAAAACCTCCAATAATAATAGTTGGAATTTTTCCAATAGAGTTGATGCTATGAACTTGAGATTGTTTCCTCGGAAAGTGTACCGTATTCTCATTGCCATTAACATGAAAAGTGACATTGCCTTTGTTGCAATCAATAACAGCCCCTGCAGTATTCAAAAAGGGTTTACCAAGGATAATCGACATACTATCGTCCTCGGGAATATCAAGAATAACAAAGTCCGTTAAGATAGTGACATTTGCAACCACAACAGGCACATCCTCACAAATACCGACAGGTATAGCAGTTGATTTATCAGTCATTTGCAAAGATATTTCAGTAGGTGTCAACTTATTCAATTCAAGTCTACGATATAAAGAGAGAGGCATAACACTAACACCGGCTCCAAGATCACATAAAGCAGTTCTAACATAATTTCTTTTAATGGAGCATGGTATAGTAGGTACCCCCGGATCTCCAAGTTTCTTTGGTATTCCACCCTTAAAAGTGTAATTAGCAAGCATGGTGGAAATTTCAGCTTCCGGTATCTTTCTTTTATTTGTAATGATATCCTTCATATACTTAGCATAAGGATTTACTTTGAGCATGTCAGTTAAGCGCATATGTAAGAAGATAGGTCTAATCATTTCAGCAAAGCGCTCAAAATCCTCATCATCCTTTGTCTTGGATGGTTTAGGAGGAAAGGGCATGGGTTTCTGAACCCATGGTTCTCTTTCTCTACCGTGCTTCCTAGCAACAAAATCTCTCTTATCATAACGTTGATTCTTTGATTGTGGGTTATCAAGATCAACGGCAGGTTCAATCTCTACATCATTATTTTTGCTAGGTTGAGCATCAACATGAACATTATCATTAACATTATCACCAGGTTCATGTTCGTCACCTGATTGTGTTTCAGCATCGGAGATAGAAATATCATTGGGATTCTCATGTGTGTCTACAACAGGTTCACTAGAAGCATGCAAAGTCCTATCATTTTTCTTTTTCTTCTTTTTAGAAGAACTAGGTGCCTCTAAATTGTTTCTCTGAGAATCTTGCTCAATTCTCTTAGGGTGGCCTTCAGGATACAAAGGTTCCTGAGTCATTCTACCAGTTCTAGTAGCCACTCTAACAGCAAAGTCAGGTTTATTATTTAATTCATCAAGCAAGTCATTTTGAGCTTTAAGTACTTGCTCATCTTGAGTAGCAACCATAGAAGCATATTTGCTAACGAGTTTAAGTTCACCTTTAACCATAGCCATATAATCGCTCACGCGTCCTATCTCAAAAGCATTATTCTTTAACTCTCTACCAACATAAGCATTAAAACTTTCTTGTCTAGCCATAAAGTCATCAAATTCATCTAAGCATGGGCTATGAAATTTAGTAGAGGGAATTTCAACTTTATCATATCTATAGAGAGAATTTACCTTTACTACCTATGATGGGTTATCAAGACAATGTGTTTCTTCAATAGGCGATATATTAAGACCATGTATTTCTTCAATAGGTGGTAAATTCTTAACATCTTCAGCTTTAATACCTTTTTCTTTCATTGATTTCTTTGCCTCTTGCATATCTTTAGGACTAAGAAATAGAACATCTCTCTTCTTCAGAGTGGGTTTAGGAGTAGGCTCAGGAGTTGGCTCAATTGGTTCAGGAATTGCCTCAGGAATTGGCTCAGGGAGAGTCCAATTATTTTCATTAGTCAACATATTATTCAATAGTAATTCAACTTCGTCGACTGTTCTTTCCCTGAAAACACAACCAGCACAACTATCCAAGTAGTCCTTGGAAGCATCGGTTAGTCCATTATAAAAGATATCAAGTATTTCATTTTTCTTAAGAGGATGATCAGGCAAAGCATTAAGTAATCGGAGAAGCCTCCCCCAAGCTTGTGGGAGACTCTCTTCTTTGATTTGCACAAAATTATATATTTCCCGCAAGGTAGCTTGTTTCTTATGAGCAGGGCAATATTTAGCAGAGAAGTAATAAATCATATCCTGGGGACTACGCACACAACCAGGAGCAAGAGAATTAAACCAAATCTTAGCATCACCCTTTAATGAGAACGGAAATATCTTAAGGATATAATAATAGGGAGACTTCTCATCATTAGTAAACAGGGTGGCTATATCATTTAACTTGGTAAGATGTGCCACAAGAGTTTCAGATTCAAGGCCATAAAAAGGATCAGATTCTACCAAAGTAATTATTTCAGGATCAACAGAAAATTCATAATCCTTTTCAGTAACACAGATAGGTGAAGTAGCAAAAGCAGGGTCAGGTTTCATTCTAGCATTAAGAGACTGTTGCTTCCATTTAGCTAATAATTTCTTAAGATCATATCTATCTCTACAAGCAAAGATAGCTCTAGCAGCTTCCTCTTCCATAACATAACCCTCAGGAACAACAGGCAATTCATAATCATTGGGAGAACTTTCATCATCACTATCATCAATAATAGCATCTTTAATAGTTTCATTCTCTCTAGCCCTAGCAAGTTGTTCATCAAGAAATTCACCTAATGGCAAAGTAGTATCACGCACAGAAGTAGTTTCATCATAAGTATCATGCATAGCAGAAGTGGCATCATCAATAACATGCGGCATATCAGAATTCATAGCAGTAGTAGGTTTAGGTGCCGTAAGCTTACTCAAAACAGAAGGAGAATCTAGTGCAGAGCTAGATGGCAATTCCTTACCTCCCCTCGTAGTTGAGGGATAAATCGTAGTTTTCGCGTCTTTCAAGTTCTTCATAGTGATCAACAGATATAAATCCCAAGTGACTCAGAGAATAGAGTTATGCTCCCGGGCAACGGCGCCAGAAATTAGTCTTGATAACCCACAAGTGTAGGGGATCGCAACAGCTTTCGAGGGTGAAGTATTCAACCCAAATTTATTGATTCGACACAAGGGGCACCAAAGAATATTCTTGAGTATTAGCAGTTGAGTTGTCAATTCAACCACACCTAGATAACTTAGTATCTGCAGCAAAGTATTTAGTAGCAAAGTAATATGATAATAAAGGTAACGATAGCAAAAGTAATATTTTTGGGTTTTGCAGTAATTGTAACAATAGCAACGGAAAAGTAAATAAGCGAAACACAAGATGTGAAAAGATCGTAGGCAATGGATCATTGATGGATAATTATGTCAGATGCGATTCCTCATGTAATAGCTATAACATAGGGTGACACAGAACTAGCTCCAGTTCATTAATATAATGTAGGCATGTATTCCGTAAATAGTCATACGTGCTTATGGAAAAGAACTTGCATGCCATCTTTTGTCCCACCCTCCCGTGGCAGCGGGGTCCTAACGGAAACTAAGGGATATTAAGGCCTCCTTTTAATAGAGAACCGGAACAATAGGGCACCATCTAAATCCGTTGAGACGACATTGTATGAACTATGGTTTAGCAGTAAACCTAAGCTGTCGTTTCTTAAAGCTTGGAGTTGTGATGCTTATATGAAAAAGGTTTTCAACCTGATAAGCTCGAACCCAAATCGGAGAAGTGTGTCTTCATAGAATACCCAAAGGTAACTGTTGGGTACACCTTCTATCATAGATCCGAAGGCAAAACATTCGTTGCTAAGAATGGATCCTTTCTAGAGAAGGAGTTTCTCTCGAAAAAAGTGAGTGGGAGGAAAGTAGAACTTGATGAGGTAATTGTACCTTCTCCCAAATTGGAAAGTTGTTCATCACTGAAGTTAGTTTCAGTGATTCCTACACCAATTAGTGAGGAAGCTAATGATGATGATCATGAAACTTCAAATCAAGTTACTACAGAACCTCGTAGGTATTCCAGAGTACGGTCCGCACCAGAGTGGTACGGTAATCCTATTCTGGAAGTCATGTTGCTATACCATGATGAACCTACAAACTATGAGGAAGCAATGATGAGCCCAGATTCCGCAAAATGGCTTGAGGCCATGAAATTCTAGATGGGATCCATGTATGAGAACAAAGTGTGGACTTTGCTGGAGTTTCCCGATGATCGGCAAGCCATATTGTATAAATGGATCTTCAAGAAGAAGATAGATGCTGATAGTAGTGTTACTATCTACAAAGCTCGACTTGTCGCAAAAAGGTTTTTCGACAAGTTCAAGGTGTTGAATACGATGAGATTTTCTCACTCGTATTGATGCTTAAGTCTGTCCGAATCATGTTAGCAGTTGCCACATTTTATGAAATCTAGCAAAAGGATGTCAAAACTGCATTCCTTAATGGATTTATTATAGAAGAGTTGTATATGATGCAACCAGAAGGTTTTGTCAATCCTAAAGGTGCTAACAAAGTGTGCAAGCTCCAGCGATCCATCAATGGACTGGTGCAAGCATCTCGGAGTTGGAATATATGCTTTGATGAGTTGATCAAAGCATATGGTTTTATACAGACTTTTTGAGAAGCCTGTATTTACAAGAAAGTGAGTGGGAGCTCTGTAGCATTTCTAATATTATATGTGGATGACATGTTGTTGATTGGAAATGATATAGAAATTTTGGATAGCATGAAAGGATACTTGAATAAGAGTTTTTCAAAGCAAGACCTCATTGAAGCTGCTTACACATTGAGCATCAAGATCTATATAGATAGATCAAGACGCTTGATAAGATTTTTCAATGAGTACATACCTTGATAATTCTTTTGAAATAGTTCAAAATGGAACAGTCAAAGAAGGAGTTCTTGCCTTTGTTGCAAGGTGTGAAGTTGAGTAAGACTCAAGACCCGACCATGGCAGAAAATAGAAAGAGAATGAAAAGTCATTCCCTATGCCTCAGTCATAGGTTCTATAAAGTATGCTATGCTGTGAACCAGACCTATTGTATACCTTGATCTATGTTTGGCAAAGGAATACAATTTTGGCAAAGGAATACCAGATCTAATAGTAGATCACTGGACAGCGGTCAAGAATATCCTTAGCGAGGACTAAGGAAATACTTATGGATTATGGAGGTGATAAAAGAGCCCATCGTAAAGAGTTACATCGGAGCAAGCTTTTACACCGATCCAGATGACTCTAAGTCTCAATCTGGATACATATTGAAAGTGGGAGCAATTAGCTAGAGTAGCTCCATGCAGAGCATTGTAGACATAGAATATCTGCAAAATACATACGGCTCTGAATGTGACAGACCCGTTGACTAAACTTCTCTCACGAGCAAAACATGATCATACCTTAGTACTCTTTGGGTGTTAATCACATAGAAATGTGAACTAGATTATTGACTCTAGTAAACCCTTTGGGTGTTGATCACATGACGATGTGAACTATGGGTATTAATCACATACAGATGTGAATATTGGTGTTGAATCACGGAATGATGTGAACTAGATTATTGACTCTAGTGCAAGTGGGAGACTAAAGGAAATATGCCCTAGAGGCAATAATAAAGTTATTATTTATTTCCTTATATCATGATAAATGTTTATTATTCATGCAAGAATTGTATTAACCGGAAACATAATACATGTGTGAATACATAGACAAACATAGTGTCACTAGTATGCCTCTACTTGACTAGCTCGTTTATCAAAGATGGTTATGTTTCCTAACCATGGACAAAAGAGTTGTCATTTGATTAACAGGATCACATCATTAGGAGAATGATGTGATTGACTTGACCCATTCTGTTAGCCTTAGCACTTGATCGTTTAGTATGTTGCTACTGCTTTCTTCATGACTTATACATGTTCCTATAACTACGAGATTATGCAACTCCCGTTTACCAGAGGAACACTTTGGGTGCTACCAAACGTCACAACGTAACTGGGTGATTATAAAGGAGTACTACAGGTGTCTCCAAAGGTACATGTTGGGTTGGCATATTTCGAGATTAGGTTTTGTCACTCCGATTGTCAGAGAGGTATCTCTGGGCCCTCTCGGTAATGCACATCACTATAAGCCTTGCAAGCAATGTAGCTAATGAGTTAGTTATGGAATGATGCATTACATAATGAGTAAAGAGACTTGCCGGTAACGAGATTGAACTAGGTATTGGATACCGACGATCAAATCTCGGGCAAGTAACATACCGATGACAAAGGGAACAACGTATGTTGTTATGCGGTTTGACCGATAAAGATCTTCGTAGAATATGTAGGAACCAATATGAGCATCCAGGTTCCGCTATTGGTTATTGACCGAGAATAGTTCTAGGTCATGTCTACATAGTTCTCGAACCCGTAGGGTCTGCACGCTTAACATTACGATGACAGTTTTATTATGAGTTTATAAGTTTTTATGTACCGAAGTTTGTTCGGAGTCCCGGATGTGATCACGGACATGAAGAGGAGTCTCGAAATGGTCGAGACATAAAGATTGATATATTGGACGACTATATTCGGACACCGGAAGTGTTCCGGACGTTTTCGGAGAAAACTGGAGTGCCGGAGGGTTACCGGAACCCCCCGGGGAGAGATAATGGGCCACATGGGCCTTGGTGGAAAGAGAGAGGGGCGGCCAGGGTGGGCCGTGCACCCCCTCTCCCTCCGGTCCGAATTGGACTAGGAGGGGGACGGCGCCCCCCCCCCCTCTTTCCTTCCCCCTCTCCCCCTTCCTTCCCCCTCCTAGTAGGAGTAGGAAAGGGGGAGTCCTACTCCTACTAGGAGGACTCCTCCTCCTTGGCGCGCCCACAAGGGCCGGCCGGCCTCCCCCCTTGCTCCTTTATATACACTGGCAGGGGGGCACCCTAGAACACATAAGTTGATCTACGGATCGTTCATTAGCCGTGTGCGGTGCCCCCCTCCACCATATTCCACCTCGGTCATATCGTCGCGGAGTTTAGGCGAAGCCCTGCGCCGGTAGAGCATCATCATCGTCACCACGCCGTCGTGCTGACGGAACTCATCCCCAACACTTTGCTGGATCGGAGTCCGGGGATCGTCATCGAGCTGAACGTGTGCTGAACTCGGAGGTGCCGTACGTTCGGTACTTGGATCGGTCGGATCGTGAAGACATACGACTACATCAACCGCATTGTCATAACGCTTCCGCTTACGGTCTACGAGGGTACGTGGACAACACTCTCCCCTCTCGTTGCTATGCCATCACCATGATCTTGCGTGTACGTAGGAATTTTTTTCAAATTACTATGTTCCCCAACAACATTGCCCCTTCTCTCTTTATCTCTCATTTTTTATTTGGGCCTTTTTTATGGCCTCATTTTTTCTTTTTCTTTTTTCGTCCGGAGTCTCATCCTGACTTGTGGGGGAATCATAGTCTCCATCATCCTTTCCTCACATGGGACAATGCTCTAATAATGAAGATCATCACACTTTTATTTACTTACAACTCAAGAATTACAACTCAATACTTAGAACAAAATATGAATCTATGTGAATGCCTCCGGCGGTGTACTGGGATGTGCAATGATTCAAGAGTGACATGTACAGAAAAATTATGAACGGTGGCTTTGCCACAAATACAATGTCAACTACATGATCATGCAAAGCAATATGACAATGATGGAGCGTGTCATAATAAACGGAACAGTGGAAAGTTGCATGGCAATATATCTCGGAATGGCCGTGGAAATGCCATAATAGGTAGGTATGGTGGCTGTTTTGAGGAAGGTAATGGTGGGTGTATGGTATCAGCGAAAATTGCGCGACACAAGAGAGGCTAGCAATGGTGGAATGGTAAGAGTGCGTAAAATCCATGGACTCAACATTAGTCATAAAGAACTCACATACTTATTGAAAAAATCTATTAGTTATCAAAACAAAGTACTACGTGCATGCTCCTAGGGGGATAGATTGGTAGGAAAAGACCATCGCTCGTCCCCGACCGCCACTCATAAGGAAGACAATCAACAAATAAATCATGCTCCAACTTCATCACATAACGGTTCTGATGTAGGGCGGATCCCTATGGGGCCGATCTTTCACGTATGGAGTGGATCCTACGGGGAAACACGAAGAACGTGCGGAAAACACAAGGGAAAACACGGGGAGGAACAAGAGAATCACTCAACCGACAAGTAATTGATCACACAAGGGCTAGATCACCGAACACATGAGGTAACACAAGATTCAAATTCAACAAAGGAAAGATACAAAGGTAGTCGTTCTTCTCCGTGAGGAGGTCTTGATTGTCTTCTCTTGAAGGGGTCTTGAATCCGCTTGGGGGATCTTCTCCGAAGAGGTCGTGAGCTCCGAGGAGAAGTAACCAAGTGGATGAGCAAGGCTCTCACACAAAATATGAGCTAAACCAATGCTAACCTAAGTAGGAGGAGGTGGGGGAGTATATATAGTGCTAGCCCATGAAGGGGTAAGTGAGAGGGGGATACATGGGCCCTTGGCCCATTCTCTACGCACAGGCAGGTGCCGGATGTCCGGGCTAGGGGACGAATGTCCGGCGGCTCACGAAAAGCCGGATGTCCGGGCTGGAGTTGCCTGATTCTTCTGCTCTCTGGATAGCGTGCGCCGGATTTGCGGGCAGGCGTCAGATGTTCGGCCTGTCGCCGGGCGCCGGATGTCCGGTGGTCGGCCGGATGTCCGGCCGCTATAGAGTCGTCTGGCGTCCGTCTCTCTCTGGTCTTCTTCTGGATGGTGGTGTCGGATGTCCGGGCTCTTGCCGGATGTCCGGTCGCTGTAGCTGCTGGCACTTCTTCCTTCTCCTTCCTTTGGTTCCGCGCACGCTTGGCCTTGGTCCTTGGGTTCTCCATGGTCTCCTCGGGTGTACCTGAGTATGCACAAGGTCCGCACTTGAAGTAGCAACCATGTCTCACGCAAATGGAAAGGGGAAGCATTTAGGAACAGGTTCACCTTGTGTCCAATGGCGCAAAGTCTAGGTCTCATCTTATGTATCCTTGGGGCTTGGGGAGTAGTCGGAGTGTACATTGGGATGAACGTGGGATGCTCCGCATCATCTCCCCCCCCCCCTTGGGAAAGATCCGACCTCGAATCGTGATCCTCATCACCATGGAAACGGTTGTCGTGGACGAACTTGTAGTTGGACAAAGTTGAAGACATGGCGCAATCCAAGTAGTCCAAGGTGTCACCGGAGTGATAGACATGCAAAAAGAGCAAACACAAGCGACACTTGGAAATACAATGGTTAGCGCACACAAAGTGTCCATCATGTAAGAATGAGTCCGTGCGGCAAGATAGTGCGTGGCAAGACACATGATGCTTATCAAGATGATCTAGAATGATATGCAAATCATTCATGGGGTAATTAGCATGGTGCACAAAGCGACAAATTCTACCATTGTGCAAAATGATGTCATAATGGGATGGTTTATCAAGAGCATGAACATGGTAATTGGTGCTCAATGTGATTATGTTGTCATGCAATTGATGATGGGCAATATGATGTATGAATATGCCATCAAGGAAGATCACAACAAATTTGCTAAGGAAGTGAACAAGCTCATATATCATGGATGACATGGGAATACAAGATGCAACAAGGCAATCATAATGTGAGTAAATCCATGCATGGGGTGCAAACTTGTGGTGAGTATGATATGTCCATCGAGCATGACATGTATGAGCACAATCAACAAATATCATGTAAAGGAAGCATGGCAATATCATCACATGAAAAACAAAAGCCAATGACCATCATCTCGTCATCTATGCCATAAGTGCAAATAGGATTTATTTTAATGGGGCATGCATAGTTACTATGTTGAGATTGAAATGAGGCAATATGGGAGACCTCACTCATAGCATATGACAAGTTCAATGGATTGTCAAACATGACGTGACCAAAAGAATTTTCACATGATATCCTATGAAGCATAGCATCACAACTAGGCAACTCAACATGCTCATCATCATATTCATCATAAATTGGTAAGTCATGACATGAGGAAGTCGCACTAGCATGAAGCATGGGAATAGGTGGATCAACATCATGCAAGCAATCATTGGTAAGGTAGTCCGCTAGTGGGACAAGAGAAGCACCATCACCTATGTTACCTTTGGAGTGTCGCTCATGTGTTGTAGGTGAGGTATTGAAGATCCATTCATTGTCATCTTCATCTTGATGGAACCATGTGGGGGGGTGCAACATTGTCCACCATGGCCATCGGTTTTCCCATTGGAGGGATGGACTCGTCGAGGGTAGGCATGTCATCATGTAGGAGACCTAGCACCAAAGAAGAAAACACACGAGGAGTAGAGGTTAAGTCGTTAGAAATCATAGTGGCCTCACGTGGTGTGTCAACTACCTCACTCTCTAAGTGTTGTGGCTCACTCACTCCCTCAGGGATGCACTCACTCATATGGTTGGTGGAGTCACTCAAATGGCGCTCAACCTCACATGGGATGTGTGGCATTCTCTCATGTGTGGGGCTAGTGGTGGTCACACTCATCCTCTCATAGGAAATGCTCTCAATGTCACATACGGTGGAGTCACTCATCTCTCTCATGGGGTGGTGGCTCTCCTCACATGACAAATGGGGCATCTCAACATATGTGGGTGTCGGAGAGATTTTGGTGCAAATGTCTCCATGCGCGGTCGCGTAGCTTGACTCGGAGTATGAGTCCAATATGGGCGCCGTCTTCATGTTGTAGAAGAGGTTCGCGCTCGTCGTCGTGGTCCAAGGGGATGGCCCTTTCTCGACCGTCTTGTCACCATCTTAGTGTGGGAGGCCCATATGATGTGGCACCACGTAGCTCGTCTCCATGACCGAAGGGAGTTTCCCATGCTCGGCCATCTTCCTTGGGGGGCTTCCGAAGATGGAAGTGTCGCCCTCTCTCGTAGGTGGTCGCCTTGGACTTGATGAAGTCATTGTAGGCGTTCTCGTGGGAAGTAGGCGAAGATGTCGTACGTCCAAAGGCGAAGATGCCTTGATAGCACTTGGCAAAGATGCCAAAGTGTTTGTTGTAGCCGTAGCGCCGTCTTGGTGGTGGTCCTCTCGCGGTCTTCTCTTTTGCTCTTGAAGCGTCGACTTGGCGTGAAGTAGGGCTTGTTGGAACTTGTGCATTTGCGCTTGTGGGGCATCTTCATGATGATGATGTTGTTGTCGTGCTTGAGCTCGTAGTAGATGTCGTTCGTCGTCGTCGTGCACATGTTGTTTGGAGGTGACTTGCCTTTCATGACGATGTGGATCACGAACGTGATGATGGTCGCCATGTAGATGTAGACGAGGACGATTGGCACTTGCATTGTTTTTGCGCTCCGAAGACTTGTGGCTTAAATGTCGCCGCCTTGAAGATGACGAAGGGGAAGAAGACTTGATCAAGGCTCTAATCTCCTCCATCCTTGCATCTTGCTCCTCTTTATGTGCGGAAAGCTTCTTGTCGATGTAGTCCCTTTTCCTTGCTTCGGAGTGACGAATGTTGATGGAGATGTTCTCGATGCGCTCTCGCAATCGTGACTGTGCACCTTGCATTTGTCGTTGTAGATCGAAGATAGACGCTTTGGAGATGTAGTTGTTCACGCCGTCGTTGTTGTCATAAACCGGAGAGGAAATGCCTTGCCTATCCATCACAAGACTCGAGCAAATATGAGTGGGAGAAAGAGAAGAACTTATACCAATGTACCTTGACCGATGTTGACAATGAATCAAGTTCACTCAAATGCGGACAATGAAATAGCACTATTGGTACCAATCCTTGTCGGTTCTCACACCTACACAAGTAAAGCTTATGGAGGAGCTCACTGAGGATAGTGGCACAAAAATTTAATGCAAAATGTTAGCAAGAGTCAATAATGTTGAATGAGATTCACAAATTCGCAAGCGAAACAAGTAGACCAATAGCAATATGTGGCACGCGGAAACACACACACGCATAGATAAATGGGGGCCGTGCAACCAAGGAATGAGCACAAAATGTGGAATCCACAGAAAACGCTCGTGTTGCACAACTCAAGAGAGATGCTAGCACGATTGCTCAATAGGCGGACACGACACTTGTGCACAACCTATAAGATGCAAAATATATGGACTTTTATCCCAAGTATGCTATGTATGTATGGTTCCCGGTGTTTCTCTCAAGATGATCCAAGATGATCGAATATGACAATCTTATATGCAATGTGGTATGATGCTATGGCACTTGCTTACAAGCTTCTTTGCTCTCTTTCTTTTGCTTAAAAGCTTATTCTCTTTTTCTTTTTCTTTTTATGGCCACTTTTGCACAATGCACAAACCAAGATAGCAATTGTGTATATGCGGGAACAAACTTGTGACACACGATATGATAGCAATATATGCACCACGATGATATGGTATGTATGCTATGGGAAGTATGATCACTAATGTGCACAAGTAATGTTGCCGGCAATACTCAAATGGCTAGTCTTGATAGGCAAGTAATGCAAAATGGGCTAGGGGTTAACAATGCAATGGCAAGGGGAATATACAATGGAGGGATACCACGATACCAAGATGATATTGAGGTTACCGTCGAAGGTTTCTCGTATGTACGCCACGGACGGATGATGGTGAAGTGGTCAAAGTCGATGATGACCTCGAGGCGATGATGAGTGGCGGTGTTCTTGATGTAGAAACCAAGATGATGGAGACTCGTCCCTAAGTAGCCGAAACACCTTAGGAAACGGAAAAACCGCGAACTCAAAATCTCAAACGTCAAATGTTAAAATGGTGGTAGCGGAGAGCGGTGGTGGTTTGCACTTGGCAATGCCGAAGTGGGATGATGGGCTATACACGTGTCAAAGTTGAAGTTGCCGTCCCTAAGTATCCGAAACACCTTAGGAGACACAAGCCACAACTCAAACAAAATTGGGTTAAGTTGGGGCGGAAATGTATGGTGGGCACGTCTATGCGGAAGTGGTGATGGTGGTTGATGAAGAAGCAATTGTCCCTAAGTAGCTGAAACACCTTAGGAGACTCTAATCACTACTCAAGCAATCACTAATGCTATGGTGAACAAAATGGGTTAGGTTGCGGAAGTCGGTGGTGGCTATGCGGATGATGTGGTGGAAGCCCTAGGGAAACTTGCCAAATTTTCAAAAAAATTATGAATTCAAATGATGTTGGTGGTATTTTTGTGGGATGGGGGATGTCAATAGCTTCAAAACGAGCTAAAGAACGTCAAAATCGGACTCCGGATGAATTAGTTATGGTCAAAACGGTGAAACACGGGAGGCTGAAATGACAGCGGGCGGACATCCGGGGGTTTGGCCGGATGTCCGAGACCTGATGTCCAGAAGCTTGCGCGAAAATGCGCTCCAGGAGCCGGATGTCCGGGCTAATGGGCGGATGGCCGGATGTCCGGGGGTCGGGCCGGATGTCCGAGCTCCAAGTCCGAGGATGAACTCGAGGAACTCGATTTTGGGGCGAAAATTGGTGATTTCGGGGGCAAAATTGGAGAGGTTTCGTGGATGGAAGGTGGGGAAACTTGGGGGAATGCTAGATCCACTCAAAACCAAGCAAATCCATGGATCAAAATCAACAAAACATCATCAAACCAACAAATCACAAAAAAATTGGGGCTATTTTTGGTGGGGATTTTTGGATTCAGGACGAAATCAACAAAATCAAGCTAGAAAACACGGGTAGGGGCTCCAAAAACGTGATCAAGGTGGCTCATGATACCAAGATGATGTAGGGCGGATCCCTATGGGGCCGATCTTTCACGTATGGAGTGGATCCTACGAGGGAAACACGAAGAACACACGGAAAACACAAGGGAAAACACGGGGAGGAACAAGAGAATCACTCAACCGACAAGTAATTGATCACACAAGGGCTAGATCACCGAACACATGAGATAGCACAAGATTCAAAATCAACAAAGGAAAGATACAAAGGTCGTTGTTCTTCTCCGTGAGGAGGTCTTGATTGTCTTCCCTTGAAGGGGTCTTGAATCTGCTTGGGGGATCTTCTCCGAAGAGGTCGTGAGCTCCGAGGAAAAGTAACCAAGTGGATGAGCAAGGCTCTCACACAAAATTTGAGCTAAACCAATGCTAACCCTAACTAGGAGGAGGTGCGGGAGTATATATAGTGCTAGACCACGAAGGGGTAAGTGGGAGGGGGATACATGGGCCCTTGGCCCGTTCTCTGCGCACATGCAGGTGCCGGATGTCCGGGCTGGGGGCCGGATGTCCGGCGGCTCACGAAAAGCCGGATGTCCGGGCTGGAGTTGCCCGATTCTTCTGCTCTCTGGATAGCATGCGTCGAATTTTCGGGCAGGCGCCGGATGTCTGGCCCGTCGCGGGGCGCCGGATGTCCGGGGGTCGGCCGGATGTCCGGCCGTTGTAGAGTTGTCTGGCGTCCGTCTCTCTCTGGTCTTCTTCTGGATGGTGGCGCCGGATGTCCGGTCGTTGTAGCTGCTGGCACCTCTTCCTTCTCCTTCCTTTGGTTCCGCGCATGCTTGGCCTTGGTCCTTGGATTCTCCATGGTCTCCTCGGGTGTACCTGAGTATGCACAAGGTCCGCGCTTGAAGTAGCAACCATGCCTCACGCGAATGGAAAGGGGAATCATTTAGGAACGGGTTCACCTTGTGTCCAATGGCGCATAGTCTAGGTCTCATCTTATGTATCCTTGGGGCTTGGGGAGTAGTCGGAGTGTACATGGGGATGAATGTGGGATGCTCCTCATCAGGTTCACCATACGTGCATGCTACGGGAATCACAAACTTTAACACAAGTATCTCTCAAATTCACAACTACTCTACTAGCATGATTCTAATATCATCATGTTCATATCTCAAAACAATCATGAAGAATCAAACTTCTCATAGTATTCAATGCACTTTATATGAAAGTTTTTATTATACCCATCTTGGATGCACATCATATTAGGACTAATTTTATAACCAAAGAAAATTACCATGTTGTTCTAAAAGACTCTCAAAATAATATAAGTGAAGCATGAGAGTTCAACAATTTCTATAAAATAAAACCATCGCCCTGCTCTAAAAAGATATAAGTGCTAGAGCAATATTGTCTAACTCAAAAGATATAAATGAAGCAGATAGAGTATTCTAATAAATCAAGATTCATGCATGTCTCTCCCAAAAGGTGTGTACAACAAGGATGATTGTGGTAAACTAAAAAGCAAAGACTAAAATCATACAATACGCTCCAGGCAAAACACATATCGTGTGGTGAATAAAAATATAGCCTCAAGTAAAGTTACCGATAGACCCCAAGCTTAGGCTTTTGGTTGTCCTTGAATTTTACCTTGGGGTGTCTTGGGCATCCCCAAGATTAGGCTCTTGCCACTCCTTGTTCCATAGTCCATCAAATCCTTACCCAAAACTTGAAAACTTCACAAAACAAGACTTCAACGGAAAATCTCATGAGCTCCGTTAGTATAAGAAAACAAATCACCACTTTAAGGTATTGTTGTGAAATCATTTTTTTATTTATATTTTTGTAATATCTACTGTATTCCAACTTCTCCATGGTTCATACCCCCCGATACTACTCATAGATTCATCAAAATAAGCAAACAACACGCGAAAAACAGAATCTGTCAAAAACAGAACAGTCTGTAGTAATCTGTAACTCTCGAATACTTTTGTAACTCCAAAAATTCTGAAATAAATTGGTGAACGTGAGGAATTTGTCTATTAATCTTTATAAAAAAGAATCAAGTTAAAAGCGCTCTTCTGTTAAAAATGACAATTATTCTCGTGAGCGCAAAGTTTCTGTTTTTTACAGCAAGATCGCATTAACTTTCACCCAAGTCTTCCCAAAGGTTCTACTTGGCACAAACACTAATTAAAACATAAAATCACATATAACGAGAGTCTAGATGAATTATTTATTACTAAACAGGATCAAAAAGTAAAGAACAAAAATAAAATTGGGTTGCCTCCCAACAAGCGCTATCGTTTAACGCCCCTAGCTAGGCATAAAAACACGAATAGATCTAGGTGTTGCCATCTTCGGTATGCAATCCATAAGTGGCTCTCATAATAGATTCATAAGCCAATTTAATTTTCTTCCTAGTAAAGTGTTCCATGTCTTTCCTTAACGGAAATTGGAATCTAATGTTTCCTTCTTTCATATCAATAATTGCACCAATCATTCTAAGGAAAGGTCTACCAAGAATAATAGGACATGTAGGATTGCAATCTATATCAAGAACAATGAAATATACGGGCACATAATTCCCATTTTCAACAATAAGAACATCATTAATCCTTCCCATAGGTTCATTAATGGTGGAATCCACAAGGTGCAAATTTAAAGAACAATCATCAGATTCACGGAAACCTAGCACATCACACAAAGTTTTTGGAATCGTGGAAACACTAGCACCCAAATCACACAAAACATAGCACTCATAATCTTTAATCTTAATCTTAATAGTAGGTTCCCACTCATCATGAAGTTTTCTAGGGATAGAAACTTCTAGTTCAAGCTTTTCTTCAAAAGATTGCATCATAGCATTAACGACATGTTTAGTAAAAGCTTTGTTTTGATTATAAGCACGAGGAGAATTTAACACGGATTGCAACAATGAAATACAATCTATTAAAGCACAATTATAAAATTCCTTGAAATCCAAAATAGTGGGTTCATTGCTACTTAAAGTCTTGACCTCTTCAATCCCACTTTTATCAAATTTTGCATCTAGATCTAAAAACTCTGAATCATTGGGACACCTTTTAACTAAAGTTGACTCATCTCCAGTCCCATTTTTATCAAGATTCATATTGGAAAACAAAGATTTAATAGGAGTCACATCACTCACTTTTTGATCTTCATCATTATTATCATGAAAACTAGAAGAACACGCTTTTACAAACCAAACTTTTTTAGCACGCATCTTAGCGGTTCTTTCTTTGCACTCATCAATGGAAATTATCATGGCCTTGAGAGACTCATTGATATCATGCTTAGGTGGAATCGATCTAAGTTTCAAAGAATCAACATAAAGAGAAATTACATCCACGTTCCTAGCCAACTCATCAATCTTAAGCAATTTTTCTTCAATCAAAGCAATGAAATTCTTTTGCGAACTCATAAATTCTTTAACACTATTCTCAAAATCAGAGGGCATCTTATTAAAATTTCCATAGGAATTGTTGTAGGAATTACCATAATTATTAGAGGAATTACTAGGAAACGACCTAGGATTAAAATTGCCTCTATACGCGTTATTACCAAAATTGTTCCTACCAATAAAATTCACATCCATAGATTCATTATTATTCTCAATCAAAGTGGACAAAGGCATATCATTAGGATCAGAAGAAACACTTTTATTACGAAATAATTTCATAAGTTCATCCATCTTTCCACTCAAAACATTAATTTCTTCAATCGCATGAACTTTTTTATTAGTGGATCTTTCGGTGTGCCATCGAGAATAATTAACCATAATATTATCTAGGAGTTTAGTAGCTTCTCCTAGAGTGATTTCCATAAAAGTGCCTCCCGCGGCCGAATCTAAAAGATTTCTAGAAGCAAAATCCAATCCAGCATAATGTTTTTGTATAATCATCCACAAATTCAAACCATGTGTAGGGCAATTATGTACCATATATTTCATCCTCTCCCAAAATTGTGCAACATGCTCATGATCAAGTTGCTTAAAATTCGTAATATCGTTCCTAAGAGATCTTAGCGGGCAGAAAATACTTAGAGATAAAAGCATCTTTACACTTATTCCATGAATCAATACTATTTTTCGGCAAAGATGAGAAGCAAGTTTTAGCACGATGTCTAAGCGAAAACAGAAATAGCTTCAATTTAACAATATTATTATCCACATCTTTCTTCTTTTGCATGTCACACAAATCAACGAAATTGTTTAGATGGGATGCGGCATCTTCACTAGGAAAGCCAGAAAATTGATCCTTCATAACAAGATTCAACAAAGCGGCATTAATTTCACAAGATTCAGCATTGGTAGTAGGAGCTATTGGAGTGCTAATAAAATCATTATTGTTGGTGTTGGAAAAGTTACACAATTTAGTATTATCCTGAGCCATCGTGACAGAGCAATCAATCCAACACACTAGCACACAAGAAGCAAGCAAAAAGAGATGAACGGAAGAGGGGTGAAGAAAAGGCAAAGGTTTTGGAAAATCATTTTAGAAGTGGGGGAGAGGAAAACGAGAGGCGACTGGCGCATAATGTAATGCAAGGGAGAAGAGTTTATGATGGGTACTTGGTATGGCTTGACTTGACGTAGATCTCCCCGACAACGGCGCCAGAAATCCTTCTTGCTACCTCTTCAGCTTGTGTTGGTTTTCCCTTGAAGAGGAAAGGGTGATGCAGTAAAGTAGCGTAGGTATTTCCCTCGGTTTTGAGAACCAAGGTATCAATCCAGTAGGAGACGACTCACAAGTCACCGAATACCTGCACAAACAATCAACAACTTGCACCCAACGCGATAAAGGGGTTGTTAATCCCTTCACGGTCACTTGCAAAAGTGAGATCTGATAGAGATAGATAAACGGTAAAGTAAATATTTTTGGTATTTCTGGTTTATAGATTGAAAAGTAAAGATTGCAAAATAGTAGCTCAGAAACTAGCAAGATGTAAACGAGATTCAATATAATGGAAAAGAGACACGGGGCCATAGGTTTCACTAGTGGCTTCTCTCGAGATAGCAAATATTACGATGGGTGAACAAATTACTGCCGAGCAATTGATAGAAAAGCGCATAGTTATGATAATATCTAAGGCAATGATCATGAAGATAGGGATCACGTCCGTGTCAAGTAGACCGACTCCTGCCTGCATCTACTACTATTACTCCACACATCGACCGCTATCCAGCATGCATCTAGAGTATTAAGTTCATAAGAACAGAGCAACGCATTAAGCAAGATAACATGATGTAGAGGGATAAACACATGCAATATGATCTAAACCCCATCTTGTTATCCACGATGGCAACAATACAATAGGTGTCTTGCAACCCTTTCTGTCACTGGGTAAGAACACCGCAAGATTGAACCCAAAGCTAAGCACTTCTCCCATGGCAAGAAAGATCAATCTAGTAGGCCAAACCAAACTGATAATTCAAAGAGACTTGCAAAGATATTGTAACACTCCAAAAAATTTATTTGGTTTTTTATTAAATTCTTTATTTGATTTAAAGGAGGTTATTTGAATTTTTCTAAAATAGGGACTCTCCTTCTCAAATATTTTTATGACAAATATTTTTTTCAAAAAAGGTCCTTCTCAACCTTGATTTTTGGTTTTAAGGGTTTTTCATATTGTGTTGGATCAACACAAATAATGTTGGAAGGTTTTACAATTCTTTCTATTAAAAAGAAATCCTATGAATTATGGATTTATTCTTTTCCCATTTAAAAATTTCTCTTGCCATGACCTATGTTGAAAACTTCCTTCCAAACCCACCTCCCTACTTTGGCTCAAGCCAAACCTCCAATTCCAGAAAGTTTCAATCTCTTTTAGATTTTTATTCTATTTATTTTATCCTCAAATCATTTTCTATCATTTATTTTGGACCTTGGTGGCTTACAAAGGAACTGCCAGATTTCTTTTGAGTGTTGGTCCCAAATAAACTCATATGGCTAGTCCTTAGTACCCTCAACCTAGATCCATCAAGATCTGCTAGTCCATAGTTCAATTTTTTCAAAATTTGCTTGCTGCAAGTTTGGACCAGATTTGCCATTTTTGGTGAAATTAATTTGTTTTCTTTCCATAAAAATCTGAGATAAATCAGGCAGCCTCTAGATGCAACAAGAGATCACCTCACCAAGTCCCAACTCGAGAAAAAATTTCCTCGTGCCCAAAACATTTTGTCGAACAGCTGGTGTGCACTGTTCCTGTCAAATTCAGAGTTTCAGTGATCAGTTTCAGTCGTCGGTGTCGTTTTCTTCAGAGCCGCACGTCGATCTCGCCAGTAACTGTAGTGGCGCCATGCTCCTTATTCCTCCTTCTTATCCATCACGCCGCACGGTCGTTTGGACGGGCACAAGCATCGGTGGCGATGTGTCTCGCCAACGCCGGCGTCTTCCGTGGTGGCAGAACCGCCCGTGGCGGTCAGTAGGGGCCAGCCCTGCCATTCGGCGCCGTCCAGCACCGTCCACTCCACCAAAAGCCTCCACGTGGCCGTCCTCTTCCCCGTGCGTGCTGCAGCACAGTCACCATGGCCAGAGAGGCGCAGAGCATGCTCTCTGCCGCTGACGAGCCCGTGAGGCTGTTCCGTTGAAGGCCTGGAGTACCGCCCAAGTCGTACCAAGATTAGCCTCTGGATGGAACCAGTAGACCAACACGAAGCTGCCCAGTCACCTAAACCTTCCGTTCAACCTCTGCCTCGCCGTAATCGCTCGCCGGAGATATCCCGTTCTCGGCGACCGCCTCGGACCGGCTATAAAAGGGGGCCTCGAGCTCGTTCTCGACCCCACACTACCGCTCCACCTCGCCAGGACTGTGCCCAGCCACTAGGAGGACCTCGAGGAGGCCTTCTTCCTCGACTCCGGCCGCCCCAATCCGCTTCGGGCTCCGGCAAGATCCTCTCTGATGAGAGCAACCCCGCCTCCCAAACCTTGTCAGCAACCTCCTAGTGCACCTACCCTTCTAACCCGAGCCCCAATTTGACGTTTGCAGCCCTCCTCGGCGAGATCCATCACCGCCCGAACCACCGTCCGCCAGAGTGGAGGCCGCCGTTGACGTGGTGCTCGCCGACGACCAACTCCACCACCCACAGACGTGGGAGAGCTCAGTGAGTCCGTAGGTACCCTCTGTTTCCTCTACCTCACCGTGGATCGACGCCGGCGACCACCGCAAGCCTCGGGCGCCGGCGGGACTCCGTTTGGTTTTTAAACCTGACGGGTGGGACCCCCTTGTCAGCTTTTTCTCTTTTTCGAAACGTTTTCTGAAAAGCGCCTTCGGGCAAAATACGTTTTCTAACCGAAACGTTTTCTATCTTTTTTTAATCTAGCCCCTGGAAAGTTCCTGTTTCATCACAGATTAGTCCCTGGACTAAAACCTTTATAACTTTTAAACAAAAGATGATTTTGAGTTGATTATTTTTCCGTCACCTTTATTTTTCTGTGTAGTTTTTTTTCATATTTATTTGAAAAATATTTGGGACAATTTTTATGCACGCACGGTATTTACGTTAGTATCCAATTTCTTTTATAATGTAGATACCGACGGAGGTGACGGGGCCGCAAACTTCACCGAGCTAGACTCCGACTACTCCAAACCAGGCAAGCATGTTTGAACCTTTGATATGATGAGTGTCTTGCATGTTTACTTGAGTAGTTTTCTCATGGCATGTTCATATAAGCATTAGTGAATGTTATATTGCATGCAAAGCAAGCTACAAGTGAGCTTCGAAATTTGATGTGTTTATATGATGATGAGATAACCTGATCATGTGGTGGCATGATAGGTTGCAAGCTGGTATGTTGAAGCATGCAAGTCTTATGCCAACCGTTTAACTCCAGTATTAACATGGATCAAGTCATGTTCCCGTTCGTCTCTTTTTTTTGTGTTGTCACATGTCTTCTGCAAAGAATGCGATCTAGTCAGTCGCAAACCTCTTTACTTGTATACACCAAATAGAGGGGCCGTGATGAGGGTTCCATGGCCCTGGATTAAAGCCCGTCATCCGGTCAGGGGGCATGGGTGTTTCCGGTTGGGACCGAGAGGGGGGCACCCCTTAGAGCGCGCGATATAAATTTGACCCCATGCTACTCGAGGTTGTGGCCTCCCCGTCTTAAAGTTTTTCTTGAACGTTGCCTAGGGTGATTCCTGGCAGCGGAATGTGGAATGGGTGTGTACTGGTTAGATGTGTTTCTTCTAAAATACCGTAAACGGAACTAGTCCTTTGTGACTATGGAAATCCGTTAGCTATGGGTAAAGAGTACAAACTCTGCAGAGTCAAAACCATTCGAGTAACCGTATCCATGGTCGAGGACTGTGATCAACATATCAATGTCAGTGTCGGTGTCAGTCTCAACATCCATCTCATCGACAGTCTCAGTGTCAGTTTCAGTGACAATCTCCGGTGAATAAACATGAGTGGTAAACCCGGCTGAATGTTATTCCTGTGGATGGACTAACCCGTTTATCATTATGTACTGAGTATTTCCTTGGGCTGATTTAAATTCATGAGCTACCTGAATTCGAATGGTGAAATATAAGCCCTTTATGTGATATCGCTCAGACGTCCGACTGTGGCATCCTCGTTAATTACTTTTGATATAAGCCCTTTATGCGACGTCGCTCAGACGTCCGACTGTGGCATTCTCGTTATTTACTTTCGATATAAGCCCTTTATGTGATGTCGCTCAGACGTCTGACTGTGGCATTCTCGTTATTTACTTTCGATATAAGCCCTTTATGTGATGTCGCTCAGACGTCCGACTGTGGCATTCTCGTTATTTACTTTTGATATAAGCCCTTTATGTGATGTCGTTCAGACGTTCGACTGTGGCATCCATGTTATTTACTTTCATTATAAGCCCTTTTCGAGATGTCGCTTAGACGTCCGACTGTGGCACGCACTGTCATTTACATTTCAATATAAGCCCTTTATGTGGTGTCTCCCTGACGCCCGACTGCGGCATGTTAATTTATTTTTTACCCTTTTGAGGCGTCACTTTAGACACCCGATCGGTCTTCAGTTATTTTTTGGGGATTTTGAGAGGACCACCGCCTGACTTCCTCTTTATTTAACATGTCGTGCAAATTTATTATCTGAGTGTGCATTACTAATCTGCTCATGTTTGCATTTGTTATATCTTATGTCTAAATTGTCTTGCGAGTACATTCAAAGTACTCACATGGCTTGTTGATTTGGCCAGATGTTGACGAAGGCGATCTTATGGATGAAGAGTATGATAGCGAGTCCGACGCCTGGAGGAGTCCCAGTCAGTCCCGTGCGATCCTGGAATTGGTCACTTGTATCATATAGGCTTCCGCTACCCGAATAAAATCATCGAGCCTCACTCCGGCGCTCGATGAGTTGTAAGATTTAGGAGTCATGTCCCCACTTCACTGTGACATATCCACCACCACTTTTATCGCGAGTCAGTAGTTATGCCACCATACTCCTTGTGTCATGTCCGCCTTTATGTATTATATCGGCATGATTGTAATAAATTGTTGAGCAGCCTCAGCTCAACCTTGTATATTATTTAGTACTTCTGGATTTCTGTATCAAGGATTTGTCTACTAGTAAGGGAGATTTTCCTATACTGGTCTGATAAAATGGACGGTTTTTTAAATAAACATTTTATTGGAGAACCGGTCCTGACAGATATCAAATCATGCATATAAGAATTGAGAGAAGAACCAAATAATATTCATAGATAAACTTGATCATAAATCCACAGTTCATCGGATCTCGACAAACACACCACAAAAGAGTATTACATCGAATAGATCTCCAAGAACATCGAGGAGAACATGGTATTGCGAATCAAAGAGAGAGAACAAGACATCTAGCTAATAACTATGGACCTAAAGGTCCGTGGTAAATTAATCACGCTTCATCGGAGAGGTAATGGTGTTGATGTAGAAGCCCTCCGTGATCGAATCCCCCTCCGGCATGACGCCGGAAAAGGTCCTTAGATGGGATCTTGTGGGTACCGAAGGTTGCGGCGGTGGAAAAGTGGTTTCATGGCTCTCCCCAAAGTTTTTAGGATATAATAGTATATATAGGTGAAGGAACTAGGTCAGGTGAGCCACGAGGGTGGGGGGGCGCCCTCCTGCCTCGTGTCTTCCTCGTTGCATCTCCGACTTCATCTCCAAGTCTTCTGGTTTGCTTTTGATCCAAGAAAGAGCATCACGAAGGTTTCATTCCGTTTGGACTCTTGTGGTATTCCTTTTCTGCAAAACTCTAAAATAGGAAAAAAGACACATAAACTAGCACTGGCCCCTCGGTTAATAGGTTAGTCCCAAAAATAATATAAAATAGCATATAAATGCCTATTAAACATCCAAAACAGATAATATAATAGCATGGAACAATAAAAAATTATAGATACGTTGGAGATGTATCATAGTAGTTTCTGGATTGATTTCCTGGCGTGGTCGAATTACACTTGTGCCTGCTAATAACGTCAAAGTGATTGCAAGGTACTGCATTTGCCGCATAAATGGAACCAATCAAATTAACAAGTTCTCGCTTGTTGTGGCAATGCATCCATATTGGAAAATTGGAGGCACTGTTCTACTCATGCTCTACCAAGGCACAAGAGGGCTCTTCCTTTTCATTGACGAGATCTCAAGTCACCGTGATCAAGATGCTTCCAGCAGATAGTTGTTGTTGTTGGCCCTCAGCCTCTTAAAATGTGCTAGCTGTTACTATGTTAAGTATGTAGATATGGACCATATGGTTGTTGGCCCTCAGCCTCTTAAAATGTGATAGTTGTTACTATGTTAAGTATGTAGATATGGACCATATGGTTGTCAAAACCGTGTTACAAAGATCCTCCTTTTGTCGAATAGTGTAACCACTATATATATGTTACTCAAATGTTGTTAGCCAAGTTTTTAAATTTTTATGGAAAGTATTAGTATCGTACACAGTCCATTGAGTTTAAGCGTGTGCCCGATGTCCAGAAGGCATTTGCATATTAACTGTCCATATTGTAAATTCACATACGTGTTAACATAAAGAAACATATGTGTAACTTACTAATCATCGCACACGAGTACTCGCAGACGCATCGTGTGCGATACTCCTAGCCACCGCAAGCAACTAGTTTGTATTTAAAAAAAATACACACAGAATCACACACGAACTAATAATATTAAATGTTTGTGTTGTAATTTATCATCACAAACAGTTCATCCGAGTCGGATGTTTGCCGCGTATCACACACATCTTGTTTACACGATTTATTTGTGTTCCTTTGGCTCACCGCAAACAGTTCATCAATGTGAACTGTATGCCGCATATCACACACATCTTGTTAAGTTGAACAATTTCTGTTGTGTTCTCTAATCAAAAACCGTTCGTCTGTGTGAATCATATGCCGTATATCACACATACCTTGATCTGGCTAACCGTTTCTGTTGCACTTCCTAATAGCAAATAGTTCATTGGAGCAAACTGTATGTCGTATATCGCACACACATTGATATGGCCGTCATTTCTGTTGTTCTGCCTCATAGCAAACAGTTCGGATGGATCAACCGTGTGCCCTGCATCGCACACACAACTAAAAATCGAAACCGTGTTTGATGGCTCCGCCATCGCAAACGTTTTGCATCTTTTTTGACATTTTTTACATCATCATTTGTGATTAATACATCGTACACAGTTTCGTTAAAGGGTCTCTGATCGTAGTGTTGCATTAGCAACATTCTGCAGACTGCAGTAGTGTGAGGGGGGGGTGCAAACACCGCTTTTCCCCCTTAGCAGGCCAAATATTGAAAGAAAAATAAATTTATTGATATGTTGTAGCATGCTGACCAGATTATCACATCTTGAGAAAACATCAGGTGGTCTTGGTGTTCTATGAACATTTGCTTGGTTCAACTGATGACAAAGACTTCACCCGTTACCACCCATCACTTCAAATTCCACAATATGACATGTCTGCTTTAGATGATCGGTTCTCTAAGGAGGAAATATGGTCAACCATCAAGGATATGCAGCCTGACAAAGCACCATGCTCAGGTGGGTTTACTTGTCACTTCTATAAAACTTGTTCGGAGGTTATTAAGGACAATATTCTGCAAGCCTTCTCGGCAATCAAGAATGGCCATGTGTTCAAGTTTTGACTCCTCAGAACTATGTTCATCACACTTCTTCCTAAAAACAAGAAGCAAACGACACATCGACCGATGAAGCAGACGGGCGCAGTAGATGAAGCAAACACGAGGCCAGCGAGCCCCAACACCATGGACGACCGTGAGTGCGACAAGGAGCCAGCGGCGTGAGGCGTGCATGAAACGGATGGCGCGGAGGGCACTCTCGCGCGCCGAAGCCCCAGGAGGCGGGCACTCGAACATCCTTTATAGGACTAATGTGTATCTACGTATAAATGATCTCGTGTTCATTTTTCTTTTTGACTGGTTTATTACATAGTGTACTCACGAGTTACAACTATAGCTAGCCAAACAGGTCATTTTTCTCAGTCCGACCCACGAGCATGCGCGCTCAACATGTAATGGGCTTGGCGCGACACGCGACTAAACAGGTCATGCCTGGCCCGTGGCACGCCGTGTGTCGTACTTGTCCATTGAGGCAAGGTCCGCGGGCCAGCACGATACGACCCGTTTTTTTTACCAAGTTATTGGGACAAAATGGCAAAATGGCCTAAAAGCAGCCCAAAGGCCAAAAGGCACGCATGTCGGCCGACTTGTTTGCCATGTGTGACGTGCTCGTCCGCCGAGGTGAGACTCACGTGTCCACACGACATGGCCCACTTATAAACGGACCTGCAAGTGCTACATGACAGGAGGCATAGATGCCCAATGGGCTGGGCCGGACCGGCACACGCCTAAACGGGCTATTTTTTTGGCCTTTTGGTCCATTAGCTTGGTAAAAAAATCAGATATTTTCAATAAATAAATAAATAGGTCGTTGGTGCCGACCCGCGGGCCTCACCTTGGCGGACGAGCATGGCGCATATGGCGTGCCACGGGCGAGGCACGGCCCCGCTTAGTCACGTGTTGAGCCAGGCCCATTACATGTCGGACATGCTTGCTCATGGGCCGGCCTGTAAAAAGCGGCCCGTTTGGGCAGGGAACACCCTACACTGTTTCACTTGGCAAGAAGGCGCAGCGGGCAACAGTACCTTTCCAGACTCAACCTACGGGTGCACGAGCGCTTTCTTCCCCTAGGGTTTCGCCTAGGGTTCCATCTATCCTCCGGCGGCGCAACTGCCGGAGTCCACGTAAAATCTCCCCGACTGCTGGTCTTCTCTGGCCGTCGGCGAGATCTACCACCTTCCGTCGTGAGTGCATGCGTGCATGGCGGATCCGATGTCTCAGGTGCAAGGAGGGAAGGAGGGAGCGACGATGGGGGCAGTAGTCAGTGCGGCGGCGACCCGGCCAAGTGGATCGGGGCTGGTGAGAGGGGGGGCTGAGGAAGAGACTAGCGGGAAGGGGAGGCAAGATCGAAGCTCGCAAGATGTGAGGAACCAGGCAGAGGGCTTTGAGGAGGAGTATGGCGATTATTATGGCCCTGATCCAGACTTGGAAGATCAATTCGCGGGGATGAAGCTGCATGGCCGGGAGGAGGAAGAGCTTGACTTCTCGGAGGAAGTGGATGATCTCATTAAGGACGTGCGCTGGCTGGCTCTCTTTCGGGTACACACCACAAAGATGTTTAGCCATGCCGCATTGATGCAACAGATGCGTAATGCTTGGGCAGCGGCACAAGGGGTCACCTTCAACGTAAAGGGCCCTAATTTATTCTTAGTTCAGTGCCATTGTTTAGGTGATTGGAGGAAGATCATGGATGGGGGGCCGTGGCTGTCCAGGAGGGCTCCGGTGGTGCTGCAAGAATACGATGGTTTCTCAGATGTTAAGGGCTACAGACTAAACAAGATACCGGTCTGGGCTAGAGTGAAGGGGCTGCCAGATGGCCTAACAAGGAGGAGAGAGTTGGCTGAAAAAGTTGCTGCCAAGGTGGGCGACCCACCTTTCAATGTGATTATGAATGAGGGAAGGATAAACCCAGCTTCTACCCTTCGAGTTAGGGTTTATGTGGATGTTAACATCCCTCTGGTTCATTTTGTGCCAATCACTTTAAAAGAGTACAAGAGATATAGTGTCTACTATGAGAAGCTCCCAGACTTTTGTTTTGCATGTGGAAGAATGGGCCACCTAGCTGACGAATGTGGTGACGGGGTGCATGATCCAAGATCCTTCGAATGGGGGGACTAGCTGCTTTGGGAGCCGGAGATTTCAGTAGCCCAAGGCGTAGGGGGGCGTGGGAGGGGTGACGGAGGAGGAATAGGTAGAGGGAGGGATGCTGGTCGAGAGAATAAAGGAGGCAGAGGAGGAAGGGGTTCGGGAGGGGGAAGAGGAGGTGAGCATGCAGAGGAGGTTTTTGGGACAGATGCTCAACGTATGGAGATGGATGGAGTGAATGATGATCCTAGGGGGCAGTCTAGCGAGGATGGATGTGAGAAGGGAGCTCGCAAACGGCTTGTGGCAGCGGATGGTACTGTCAATGTCAGGGGCCAACCGGTCCCAAATTTAGCAGCGAGAGTGGCTGGTTCGGTCTTGCGTATTGAAGGGGCGACTACTGCAAGCGCCAATGAACCGTCATCTACACCGGAGAAAGTTCAGGTGGTGAAAAGGAGGAAACAGGATGAGGGGATGGTTGTGGATGGTATTGAAAATGCATCTAAGGCGGCCTCCGGTGAGGAGGACCGCCGAGCCCAATGAGGACTATGTGCTGGAACTGTCGAGGAATTGGCAACCCTGCGACAGTTCGTGAGCTCCGCGATCTCGTGGAGGCTTGTGCGCCGACGGTGCTTTGCATAGTGGAGACACAGATTGCGAAGTATAGGGTGGAAGGTTTGGCGGGTAGTTTAGGTTTTTCTAGTAGCTTTGGAGTAGCGAGTAGTGGTCGAAGTGGAGGTCTATGCTTGTACTGGAAGAATAATATTAATCTTGAAATAAAAACTTTTTCTCAGTATCACATTGATTCAGTGGTTACGGAGGCAGGGAAGGACCCGTGGCGCCTCTCTTGTTTCTATGGTGCGGCAAGCCGAAGTATGAGATACAAAACTTGGGATACGATGAAGTTCTTAAGAGGAGAAAGTACTTTGCCATGGGTGTGCTTAGGCGACTTCAATGAGATCTTGAGGCCTGAAGAACAATTTGGCCCAAATGAGAGGGATAGTGCACAGATTGCAGGGTTCAGAGAAGCTGTAGATGTGTGTGAGTTGGTAGATCTTGGCTATAAAGGACTAGACTGGACGTTTGAGAAAAGAATTGTTGGGGGAGATTATTGCAGGGTTCGGCTCGATCGGGCCCTTGCGACCCCGAGTTGGTCTTATATGTTTCCTTTTGCCTCTCTCGAGCACTTAACAGCAGCAAAATCCGACCATAGCCCTATCATGTTGCTTAATGAATTGGAGTCAAATAATTTAAGGCTGGCTCTCAGGAAGCCTTTCAGGTATGAGTGCATGTGGGAGCAGGAAGAATCTTTCTCTGCAAGGGTACAGGAAGCTTGGCGTGTGGATCAGCCAGCAACTAATGTTCATGATCTTGCTGAAAAACTAACGAACGTGGCTGTATCTCTTAAGAATTGGGGACGGACTACTTTTGGTTCGGTCCGAGGTGAGCTTCGCGAACTACGGCGGAGACTAGCTGAGTTAAGGGCCGCACCTAATCATGTTGGACCAGCGGCAGAGGAGAAAAAGGTCCAGGACCGGATTGTGGAGTTGTGTTACAGGGAAGAGATCATGATGCGGCAACGATCTAGGATCCGCTGGCTTTCAAAAGGAGATAGTAACACCCAGTATTTCCAGAAAAAGGCAAGCGCGAGAAGAGCAAAAAATACAATTACTAGCCTGACTAGAGGGGATGGTTCGGACACCTCAGATCCTGAGGAGATGGCTGGCATGGCCACCAGCTTCTATGAGCAATTATACACCTCTAAGGGAACCATTGGCATCGAGGAGGTGCTCTCACATATACCATCTCGAGTGGACGGGGACATGAATGCCCGTCTGAATGCTGTTTTTACGAAAGAAGAAGTTAAAGATGCTTTGTTTCAAATGTTTCCCACAAAAGCTCCGGGACCGGATGGTTTCCCGGCACACTTCTTTCAGCGGCATTGGGATCTATGTGGTGATGAGATTACAGGCATGATCATTCGGGTGCTTAATGGAGAGGACTCACCGGAGGATATAAACCGCACGTTCATCGTTCTTATTCCCAAGATAGCAAGTCCAAAACTTTTAGGACAATTTCGACCTATAAGTCTTTGCAACGTGGTTTACAAAATCGCGTCAAAAGTCTTAGCCAACAGGTTGAAGGTTATTCTCCCCGAGGTAATTTCCGAAGAGCAGTCGGCCTTCGTTCCTGGTCGCCTTATCACGGATAACTTTATAGCAGCCTATGAATGTTTGCACTACATGAAGTCTAGAAGGATAAAGGGCAATCGTTTTTGTGCGCTTAAGCTCGACATGATGAAGGCTTATGATCGATTAGAGTGGTCATATTTAAAGGCGGTAATGCTCAAGTTGGGAATCAGCCCACGTTTTACAGATATTGTGATGAGGTGCATCTCATCCGTCTATTTTTCGGTTCTGTTTAATGGAGGTATAATGGATGAATCCAGGCCATCGAGGGGACTTCGCCAAGGAGATCCTATCTCTCCATATCTGATTCTCATTGCTGCAGAAGGACTATCTTGCTTGTTAAAGGCAACAAATACATGAGTACATGGTCTCGCGGTTGCACCTACAACTCCATCAGTCAATCATTTGTTGTTCGCCGACGACAGACTTTTGTTCTTTGAGGCAACAAGGGCAAGTGCAGAGAAGGTCCAGAGCCTCTTAAAGATGTATTGTGATGCATCTGGACAGCGCATTAATACTGATAAATCCTCGATTTATTTTAGTAAAATGGTCCAGGAGGCCCAACGCAATGAGATTAAACTCCCGCTTGATGTTCACAATGAGGCATTGACTGAGAAATATCTTGGGCTTCCTACTGATGTTGGCAAGGCGAAGGAGGGCTGCTTCAGGTATTTGAAGGACAGGATTTGGAAGCACATCCAAGGATGGATGGAAAAGTGTCTTTCAGCAGGAGGCAAGGAAGTACTCATAAAGTCAGTTGCTCAATCCATACCAACATACTCCATGACATGTTTCAAGCTACCTCATGGATTATGTGAACATATCAATGGTCTACTACGAAAGTTTTGGTGGGGTAGCAAGCAACGTCAGAGGAAGCCAGCATGGGTTTCATGGAGGACTATGTGTAAGCCCAAGTTCATGGGGGGTTTAGGCTTCAGAGATATTGAACTTTTCAACCTCGCTCTATTATCCAGGCAGGTATGGCGTCTGCTCCAGGAACCAGACACACTTAGTGCGCGGATTTTAAAAGCCCGGTATTACCCTTTGGTGGACATTCTTGATGCAACCTTAGGATCTCACCCGTCACAGGTGTGGCGCTCGATACTTGAGGGAAGAGACATTCTTGCTCTTGGACTGATTAAGAGGATTGGTTCTAGGATAGGTACGCGCATCTGGGAGGATAACTGGCTACCTCGTGATTACAGGTTGAGGCCTATCTGTCAAATATCGACAAACCCACCACAATTTGTCTCAGAACTCATTGATCCCGTAACAAGGACGTGGAGGAGGGATGTGATAGAACAACACTTTCTTGCACCGGATGTCGATGTTATTCTTAATATACCTTTGAGTTCGAGGGTGCAACCAGATTTCTGGGCATGGCACTATGACAGAAAGGGATTTTTCTCGGTCCGGTCGGCATATAGGATGATCAACGCTATCAAATTTCAACGGGAAGTTTGGCTAGAACACAGGGGAGGCCACTCGAATCCAGCTCGGGAGAATAAGTCGTGGTCCTTGCTATGGAAGGTCAAAGTCCCCTCAAAACTCAGAATTTTTGTATGGAGGCTATCACATACGTCCTTGCCGATTGGTTCCACAAGGCATGGAAGGAAGATGGCGGACTCGGCAGCTTGTTCTTTGTGTGGTGCGGAGAATGATACTTGGAGACACTCACTTTTTGACTGCCGGATGGCAAGGTGTGTGTGGGCGCTGGGTGATGAGGAGACCGTGGAGCATGTTCTATCTAATCAATCCGATGATCCCAGATTGTGGCTCTTTTGGCTGTTTGATACAGTGGAACAGACGGAGTTGGCAAAAGTTTTGGTCACCATGTGGGCCATCTGGTGGGCAAGGAGGAAAGCGATCCATGAGGAAGAATTTCAAAGCCCCTTGTCCACTATGTGTTTTATCAACAGATACCTAGAGGATCTTGACATTGTCTCCATGAGCAAACCTGCAGCTGGACGGCCACCACAGCAGCGATCCCACAGGTGGAAGGCGCCAGAGGGGGAGGTAGTTAAAATCAATGTGGATGGTGCAATCTCACGGAACGCAAAAGGGGTGCAGTCTCGGCGATAAGCAGGGACAAAGAAGGGAGGTATTTGGGCAGCGAATCTGAAAGCACTTGCGTGCAGCGAGGCATTAGCTCTGGCAAAGGACCTCAACCTCTCACACGTGATCATAGGTTCTGATTGTATGCAAGTGGTCTCGGACATCAGAGGGAATGTGCTATCATCTTATGCTGTAGTTATTAGTGAAATTAGAGAGTCTATGAAAGATTTTGTGAGTGCTAGTTTTAGATATGAGTGTAGGAAGGCCAATGCTGAAGCTCATGCCATTGCAAAGGCTGCTTCAGCTCTCCCTTCTGGTCGCCGCTTGTGGCTAGGGATCCTACCGAATATCACTTGTATTCCTTCTGTGTTATCTTTGGAATAAAATCCCTAGTTCACCTAAAAAAACTTGGCAAGAAGGCGCGGGTTTATAACAGCCGCAACAAGATCCGAGAAGACATCCACCCATCTCTTTACGCGGCCGGCCCGCCTAACTCTCACCTTGCCGCTGCGGGACGCTTGCTCCGCCCCGAAGCTTCCCTTCCCCGATCCTCCGCCGCGGCTGTTTCCGTCGCCGGTCAAGATGATGTCCGGCGGTGGCTACTCCGCCCTCGACGATCCCAAGGCCTCCGGATCCGTCCCGGTAAGTACTCATCAACCCCTCGCCCACCGTCCATCTCTTCTCGCGCCTCACCTCTCACGTCTCGCGCAGGCGGCGACGGGGCCAGATCCGCAGACCATCAAGTTCACTGAGTCCAACCTCCAGACCTTCCCACCCTCAGAAGCCAAGGGCAAGATCTCTGGCGCCTACCGCCCGCCCACTGACTCCGACGGTGAGATCAGATCTCCTCCTCTCCACTCTCTGCTCTGACATCGGATCTCCATTGCGGATCTGACTTTGTTCTAGCGGCTGTGCAGACACCTTCTCGTCCAAGGTTGGAGGGGGCGGCGGAGGCAGGGGTAGCGATGGTGGGTCGGACGATGCCGCGCAGGGCGGCTGGTTCCGGATGTTCTCCGTAGCTGCCTACAAGCCCTACTTCGACGTTGACACGTCCGATGTCGTGGAGAGGATCTGGGAGTCGGTCTTCCCCTTCCGCGGCAACTTCACCGAGAAGACTTCCGACAAACCCGACCTGTATGCTTTACCCGCATTCCCCTACTTTATTTATATATGTTGGCTTCATTCCTCTTGTTGATAAGATCGGTATGCTTGAGAATGAATGCGGCAAGAGTAGTAAAATGTTAGAATGCTTTAGTGTTTTTGCTGGACATGATTCCTGATACAGTGTCTTCAGTTGTGGAATGAGAGTGTGTTGTTGATCTACTAGTTAAGAATAAGGTTTTAGTTTCATGAACCAGTTCCTTCTGTGTCTGACCGTTCCATAAGATCTGCGTTATGGTATAGTGGGGTGTATTGCTCTTGATCCACCTGATCTCTACATGGATGATTAATGCCTGTGAAGAGTGGGAATGCTGTTAAGATGATTCCTTGGCCTTGAAAGTATCTTCTAATGGCAGGCCCTTTGTTTAGAAGAGGGAGAAGGGTTTATTTCTAGCAATGGGTGTGACATTGGTTGCTGTTGTTTTTTCTTATGTAAGTGGATTAAGTGGAATACTGGATTTTCCTTTCATCCTTTGGTATCCTGATGGAAATCTAATCGTTTAGTGGCAGATATTTCCTAGGATTATTTTCCTTTAATCACGTGTATAATTTATAGAAGCCTTGAAATATTCAAATGCTTACATTAAGCTTTCATTTCAGCTGTTTTGTAGACTATTTCATTTCATTAATATGTGCCGCGATGCGAGTGTATCTATCCTGATTCTTCCTGCAATGAATAATAATACAAGTCCTAATCATGTCAAGTTAGGACAGTACTGGTTCACAACGATTAAGTGTTTGTAACTGATAGTCGGATATGATCTAGATAGCTTGTCATATGTGCAGACTATCCTTTGCGGTGCTATCAACTATATTTTTGCCACCTACTTTATTGCCTACGTCTAAATTTTACAATAATAATAGGAGCCACACGTGCTGGTTTATATTAGCAGTTCACCATGTTCTGATTTTTTCTATCCAGTTGATTCCGTGGAAGATTTATTTATACAGATAATTAAATTAACAATTCTTTTAATGAATGTTATATTTAGAATTCAATGAATGATTAAGAATTGTAAATTTGAACTTCTAATCAATTTACTTTGGAATTATTGACATTACAATAACTTGTTTTTAATAGGTATGGGCCATTCTGGACATGCACCACCCTGATTTTTGTTGCTGCTTCCATTGCCACGTTTGTCACCTACCTTTCCCACAAATGGCACAAGAAAGAGTGGACCTATGATATTAACCTGGTTACATGGTCTGCTGGCTTATTCTATGGCTATGTGACATTTGTTCCCCTTGGGTTATATGTCATTCTTAAGTACTTCTCAGCACCTGCTGGACTCGTGCAATTGTGGTGCCTGTATGGGTACTCTTTGTTCATCTTCATTCCAGCCTCGGTCAGTACATCCTCAGTATGCAGATCGACTTTGAATTCTTTTTTGTTTGTTTAGCTTTCCATTTCAGTTAGATGTAAGTGTACTGAGCTGTGAATCAGTTTCAGTTTGCGGTATTTAAGTTATCTATCTGATATGAACTGATCCTATATGGTTTGGTGTTGCCGGTGACATGCCCTCTTTACCAGGCAAACCTGTAGTTTCTTTAAATGATCTTGATTTACTCCTGCCAACACTTCAATGTCATAAACAAGTAAAAGGAGGCGCAATTATTTTAACTCAGGACTAACATTTTTCTTTTCCATTTGTGTTACAGCTTCTGTCAATTGTGCCAATAGAAATATTCAGATGGGTTATTGCTGGTGTTGCTGGGTTTATGTCTGCTACCTTCGTCGCTGTCAATCTCCGTGCCCACATCTTAAACTCTGGGGAGCGGTGGTTTCTGATCGTTGCAGGGATATTCTTGTTGCAGTTGGGATTGGCTGTTTTGCTGAAACTTTATTTCTTTACGATAACTGTATAGGGAAATGGGGCTGCTTCTTGTATTAGTCAGAAATGAGCATGCAGGAGTCGATTCATTGATGTAATTTTCCAGGTATACATCCCACCTTACATGTGACATTCAGGAACGAACACATACCACTTCGTTAGCCTCTGAAATCACAGAAATGGCAAAATGTCCTTCGGTTATTATGGGGTTAAAGAGTATGTTTTGTGGTTTACTTTTTGTTCCATTCACTCGAGATTAATAATATTCAGGTTTGTACCAACTGCGGTTGTTCCTAAGGCGTGTTGGGAAAAAAAATATCAATGTGTTTGGTCCTGTACATTATTTCAGATACACGCTGTCTGTAGCAATCTTGGCTATCTGTAGCACCCAAAATTAGGAAAATACCGAGCGGGGCAGGCTGTGTGCTCCCTCCTCTTGGAGGAACACCGAGTGGAGCAGGCTGCTCGCCAATAAGCGGGGGGATGTGCTAGACGTGAACTCGTGACCGGCATGGTGCACGCGTGGGCGCGGCGTGCTCCTGGCGCTGCCATCCTCCGATCCTCCCCCCTCCCGGCACTCCGCATCAGTAGGCCTATCTCGTCGGACATATGTCGTCGCTGCCTACACCATATGAATATGCTCCCTACGTCATATCTCTTACTAGGGTTCGCCCGGTGCTAGCTCCAGCAGCACACTTGCGCCTCCTCAGCCTTGTGACATGAGGCCTCTGCAAACTCCACTTCAAACAACGCCAGCGCAATTTTCTCCGTCCGAAAGCAGCTCTGACTGATACCTCGACATGGTTTCATTGTCACACATGAGCTTGACCTCGGGTAATCTTCGGTTTATCCACCCTCCTGTACCGCTCGTCATATCTTGGTCGGGGTGAATGGCTTTCGGTCACTCACACAGGCCATGACTCCCTCATCACTACCTATATTCCTCTTAAACTTCGCAATGTCTTGCTCTCTCCCTCTCTCGTTAAGAATTTACTCTTTGTTCGCAAACTCACTCGCGACAATCCTGTTTCCATCAAGTTTGATGAATTTGGGTTCTCTTTTTTTTTTTTTGAACATCTCAAAGGCGCACTAAGCACCATTTCATTCCAAGTAACAACAGTTTACACGATGAATGACATATCCCTGTTGTATTACTTCTGGAACAATTTGTTCCAGGGAATGATGCCATTGCTGGTGATCTGCAATATTACAAGTAGTTACAGTACTTTGATTTGGATGAGATTCCTGTGAATAAGCTTGCCTTGCTGCATCATGGGCTTCTCTATTATGATTTCTGCTAACATGAAATACCTGAACATTACTAGAGTTTGTGAGGGCACAAAAGTCTATAAGAAGTCCTCTTATTATCCAATGTCCTGGTTGTATGCTCGGTTCTCTTGCTGCTGCTGCTTTAGCCAGTGTTAGATTATCTGTTAAAATGACCGCTTCCTGTAATCCCATGTTGTTGAAGATAATAACTGCTAACTTGATTGCTAGCGCTTCTGCGGGAATCGCTGATTGTGCTTGCATGGTTGATGCTGAAAACTTGATCTTCCATCTTGATTTTCCTTCTTGTACCTGCATAAATATTCCTATATCTGCTTTTTCCCATGTTATCATGCTTGATTGTCCCTGTTCATTCCAAGCTACGTCTGTAAAAATCTTGTTTGAAGCCAAAAGTCCAGTGTTGTGATTGTAGTCCCTTGGATATGTTTGTCCTTGCCATGTTTATGCATTATTCCTGTTTCGGAATTTGCTAATTCCTGCATGTTTACATTTTGTTCCAGATTCGGGCGCTCGTCCCACAAACTCTTGCTCAGCATTGCCCCGAATTACTTTGTTCTTCACGTATTCGGGTGTCTCTACCCCCAACACTTCCTCAAATTTCTAGCACAAGCTTGATCATTGGTTGCTCGCCTACTTGTTTCTCGGGTACTCACCTGATCACCTCAGTTACCATTGTTACGATCCAACCACCCTCTAAGTTCTCACCTCGCATCACATTCCTTTTGACAAACACTAGTTCCCGTTAACTGTGGATCGCTCGATTAAGGGTCCACGAAGGAGCTACCAAGCTATGTCATCATTGTTGAAAATATGCCCTAGAGGCAATAATAAATTGGTTATTATCATATTTCTCGTTCATGATAAATGTTTATTATTCATGCTATAATTGTATTGACCGGAAACTTAAATACATGTGTGAATACATAAACTACACTGTGTCCCTAGTAAGTCTCTACCAGACTAGCTCGTTGATCAAAGATGGTTAAGCTTTCCTAACCATGGACATGAGTTGTCATTTGATAATGGGGTCACATCATTAGGAGAATGATGTGATGGACAGACCTAACCGTAAGCTTAGCATCATATCGTTTAGTTATTTGCTACAACTTTCTTCATGTCAAGTATCAGTTCCTTAGACCATGAGATCATGCTACTCCCGGATACCGGAGGAATGCCTTGTGTGCTATCAGACGTCACTTGATAATTGGGTGATCATAAAGGTGCTCTATAGGTATCTCTAAAGGTGTCTGTTGGGTTGCATGGATCAAGACTGAGATTTGTCGCTCCGTGTGATAGAGAGATATCTCTAGGCCCTCTCGGTAATACAACATCATAAGAAGCTTTATGTGACTAATGAGTTTAGTCACGGGATCTTGTACTATGAAACGAGTAAAGAGACTTGTCAGTAACGAGATTAAACTAGGTATGGAGATATCGACGGTCGAATCTCGGACAAGTAACATATCGCCACACAAAGGGAATTGCATATGGGATTGTCTGAATCCTTGACATTGTGTTCAACCGATAAAGATCTTCGTTGAATATGTAGGAACCAATATGGGCATCCAGGTTCCGTTATTGGTTATCACCTACTTGTTTCTCGGGTCATGTCTGCATGATTCTTGAACCCGTAGGGTCGCACGCTTAACGTTTGGTAGCGCTAGGGTAATATTAAGATATTAATAGTGGAAAATCCGAAGGTTGTTTGGAGTCTCGGATGGGATCCGAGGCGTCACGAGGAGCTCCGGAATGATCCATAGGTAAAAATTTATATATGGAAAGTTGTTGTCGGGGTTCCGGGAAAAAGTCTGGTTTTTTCGGTATTGTACCGAGAAGCCACCGGAAGGTTCCAGAGGGCTACGGGGGGGTCCAGAAGTCCTCGGAAGGTTCCACCATGTCCCATACAGTAGCATGGGCTATAGGGGGGCGCCCTGGCCTTAATGGTCCAGGGGCACCAGCCCCTACAAGGGCCATGCGCATGGGGAGGGGAAACCCTAAGGGGAGGGCCTCCACTTGGCTTGGAGGGCACTCCTCCCCCCTTGGCCGCCGCCCCCTGCCTTGGGAGGAGGGCTAGGGCTGCCACGCACCTCCCTCACCCCTTTATATAGTGGGGAGGCGCAGGGGGCAGCTAGCCCTTCCGTGCCTGCCCTGTCTCCCTCCTGTTACTCCTCCTCCATGACCCGTCAGCGCTTGGCAAAGCCCTGCTGGAGTTCGGTCGCCACCACCACCACCACGCCATCGTGTTGGTTCAGATCTCATCTACCTCCTCTCCCTCCCTTGCTGGATCAACAAGGAGAGGACGCCGCCGAGCCATACGTGTGCTAAACTCGGAGGTGCCGCATGTGCGGTACTTGGATCAGATTGGATCGCGACGCAAGTACGACTACGCCAACCACGATCTCTAGATCGTTAATGCTTTCGGTCTACAAGCAAGCGTACGTAGACACCACTCCCCTCTCGTTGCTATACATCTCCTAGATTAGATCTTGGGTGTTCATAGGATTTTTTTTTTATTTTCATGCTTCGTTCCCCATCAATCATAGCGTACTCC
This sequence comes from Triticum aestivum, assembly GCF_018294505.1. Lineage (NCBI taxonomy): Eukaryota > Viridiplantae > Streptophyta > Magnoliopsida > Poales > Poaceae > Triticum > Triticum aestivum. The sequence goes on from NC_057801.1 coordinate 407,882,279, forward strand.
CACGAAGAACTAGCCTCACCCGAGGTACATCTTCATGAGGTAAGCGATCTCCAAGCCCTTACGAGCTGCTTGGTTTCTTCACAAATTAGAAAACTCCCATGCACCTAGTCGATCTCAGCCCTCCAAAAGTTTATTAAAAAAGAGGTTTCTTGGTGATAGATCTCTTGCTCTTGTGCTTCAAAATAATTTCCTCCACTGTCAATTCTTTCAAGATATGGCCTTGGATTGGAGAGGTAAGAGTTGAAAGCAAAAGTGGGTTTAGATGTCAAAGACTTGGCTTTGGAGTAGAAAGCCCTTTGAAATCAACACAATAAGGTGATATACCCAGTTT